>NC_043746.1:5140375-5262875 GCF_902148845.1 Salarias fasciatus | reverse complement strand
AGCAGCTCTCTTGCGCTGGGGGTTACGATTGATGAGGCTCATTGTGGCAGCGCAGGAAGCTAATGAGTCAGAACCACGAGTCAAGCTGTTGGGAAATCACACCACCGCCGCCGCCGCCGCCACCGCCGCCCCACCGCCCGCTCCCAAGAAGAAGGAGAAGAAAAAAGCCCAACGTGACATCTGAAACTCCAAATAAATGCAGCTGGCGAGAGTGAGAAATCAGACGGAGTGAGAATGAGACGCCAGAGAGCCCGGCTTATGTGGCTGCTTTATTCCAACAGTAATTCATTTCTCCAACGTGAAGTTCAGCTTCACCACGCACTGCTGTACAAATGAGCCGACAGCGACTATCAGCACATGGACTCAGACAACTGGAATATGTCTGAAAATAAAATCTCTCCGAATGTCTCATTTGAGATGTGAATTTTTCTCCACCTAAATTGTTGTGTTGGAAACTGCAGACAGTCATCAGCTCAGTTCATACTAATTCCTGTCTATGTAGAACAGACGGCATTCAAGCGGTTGCATTTTCTATTTGCGGCTTTCGTTCCCTTGTTTCAATGTTTGAGAAGGCAGCAGCTGACTGCAGCTCACACACTGTACTAATGAGAGCAGCGAGACCGCAGCCGCTACAGTGAAGAAGGTGTGGGTCGTAAAACAAACACGAGGAGCTAAAAAACGCAAAAAAACACCATTTAGAACAAATAGAAAATAAAGGCGCCAAGTAGGAGGCTGCTGAGTTAGTTGAGAGCTCTCTGTGGGTTTGTCGGTGCGAGCGGTGGTGAAACGAGTGATCGGGGGAAGTCTTAATGGAGCGATGAAAAAATACTCAAAATCACTCTTAAGTATTAGAATGAGTGGTAGAAATCTATCAACATTAAACTCTCTGCAGTGGTTCTCGATCCGGGGTTCAGGACCAGGAGGCCTCTGAAGGCTCGAAGGAAGTCTGACTGTATTCCTGACAGCAGCAGTGGTGCTTTAGAACGTGTTATTCCCAACACCGGATGTTACTGTGATGGGCAGCGGAGTAGAAGCAGCAGCTCTAACTCTCTCTGGTGGAGGCATCTCGTCGTCTCGTGTGTTTCTCAGACCGAGCCTCGGAAGCGTGGAGTGGAAATCCATCTGCCTCACGCGAAGCGTTGGCTCACATCGGTAAAGGCCCAGAGGCCGCCCCTCCTCGTCCCGCTCGCCTCTCACACTACCTGCGTTTTATCCAGCCGTCCTTCATCTACAAGGCAGAGGAACTGCTTTGGCAGCTGACCGTGACCTCTGACCCCCTCCCGGTGTAGGCGGAGGCGGAGACAAAAAGAGAGATCCCCCCTCAGGGTTCAAACGGTAGAAAATAAACACCTTCGGTGACCCGCGAGCGAGTAAAAATACCTCCTGTTTCTACTCATCCACGTTCAGCAGGGGAAGTATTGACTCCACTCCTCTCCGCTAACGTCTCACAGCTCACGCCGCTGCTGGCCGCTTCTTACCTTTATTAAGACTTTGTGAAGACAAATGGGAAACTGTACAAGAAAGGAAAGCTCTAACCAGATTGCGACTACAATTCCAAAACTGTCCTCTCTCTGAGACTCTCTGTTTGCCAGGAGAATTACGGCGCGATCCCGAGGCGCAGAAGCTCGCTCCACCAACAAGACAGCGGCCTGATATTTCCTGTCTTCTCCTTCATCGCCACTGCAGTCCACGTGAGAATGAAGTCGACCCATCCGAATGCAAAGGGAGCCTCATCCTGAACCATTATCCTCTTGTGAGTCTGAGTGATGGGGAGTCATTTCTGGCCCGGCGGCCTCTCGTCCGCCTCGGCGCTCCTGCCCACCACATTACCTGCCAGCACTCCACAACACTTGAGTGCCCCGCGATGTACAGACGGCTAATTTTCCCTCTCTCTAGACAATTCTCAGCTCTGCCACACTTATATGAAGTTTTTGGTTCACGCTAACCGAGCCACTGACTGTCATGTGGAGAGGAATGAACCCAGCGGTTTTATTTTTTCATTTTTTTTTTTTTTTCACAGCCCACCTCCAAACTGGCTCTCATTAGGCTAAAGTTTCCACCGTGCATCATATCCAACCTACAGTGACACTCTCACATCCACTCCAACGTGGAGCGTCTAATTAACCTCGTGTGTCTGCCTGTCAACTGCTGGAGGAAACCTAGAAAAAGCCCACACATGTAGGCTACTCAGTGAGAACGTGCAAACTCTGCACGGGAAGGTGACTTCTGATGATCACCTCGACTAAATTCATGGAAACTGAAGGATTTGGAAGAGGATAGAAGTGACTCCATGGTCAGTTGTGAACTGCGTGCAGCCGGAAAGCAGCTTAGCATGACTTCAGTGAAAGCTGGCGCTGGCTTGCATTAGTCTGACGGTCCATAGCCCAGAGAAAAAACTCACAGTACATGTTTTTATTTCAAAGGTTAGCTTGGCATTTCTATATTCATATGAGTATATTTTCATCAGACGTGCACTCACATTCGTACGCAGCGAGACAGTAGAGCGGGGCGGAGTATGAAAGCAGTGGTCCGAGGGCCACGTTATGGACCGTATTTACCATGTAAGGAAGAAGGTCGACCTGCCACCTGAGAGCAACTGCAATCGTTTCTTAATGCATGTGGCTGTTTTTCACCTCTTCTGTTAACTTTCAGGAGAAAAGCAGAGGTTTTTTTCAGGTTGCGGCTATAAAGTTTTTTTTTTCCATCAAAGTGAATCAGTGGTTATTGTTAGAATTGAGAGACCATTAGCTTTTAGGCTGCATAATTTCCTCTATAGCTTCCTGCAGCTAATGATGAAGGTCAGAGCGGATATAACAGCTCATGAACGAGTCATTAGGAGAAAAATGATGTGCTTTAACTTTATTATCAACAACCTTTTAGATCACACTTTTCCTGGCGATTATGTTGAACCAAGCGACCCCACAAGAAACAACTGGAGTCTTTAACTCCAAGTCTTCAAGAGATTTCACCTCACTAAACACTGGGAAGCTGAGAGATTAACAAGGATTCTGCTTTTTTGTTTTCGCCAAGCAGGGTTTGAATGTGGATTTAATGCTTTAAATTATCGATTTAGTTATTCTTAGCACTAAAACATGAACATGAACATGAACATACAGTGTGTATCCTGGTAAAGAGGAGCGCAGCTGTTGTAGGCGGTATGCATTTTCTTTTTTGGATGTTTTTTTTTTTTTCTTCATGAACACAGGCGGAAATGAGGCGATCACACATTTATAGATCATTTCTGGTGATGATTTTGAAGCCGTCTGCAGGGGACGTGGCCGGTGGGAGATGCGAGAGGAGGCGGAAATGTTGGTGGGAGAATGTTTGCCCCGCAGCAAATGGTGTGTGTGTGTGTGTATGTGTATGTGTATGTGTGTGTGTGTGTGTGTGTGTGTGTGTGTGTGTGTGTGTGTGTGTGTGTGTACGTGCATATGCAAGTGTGGATTTCTTCAGTAAATTAGTGGGGTTGAATATGCATGAAGTTTTCCAAAGCAAAGCCACCAACACAAAGACCAGTAAGTTCTTACAATAATACTCTACTAAAAAATTACACTTCTGGTAAGTTATTTGTTTGGCTTTATTACAATCAAAATGTCTCAAATTATGACACTATTGGATTTATTTTTCAAAAGGATCATGATTGTATTGTTTAATTTACATTTAGATATTTTCCTTTACATTCAAAATGGCAAAATGCTATGAAATTAATGGGTTTTTTACTTTCAGAGGTCAAAATTATGAAATTATTGCATTTACTGCAGTATTAAATGTATTAAATCATCAAAATAATTGCCAAAATTATCCCATTATTGGAAGTTATCGGCCAAAAATTGTGAAATATTCAATTTACCACATTCGAAACAGATAAAATAAATTTTTTGCATTTAAAGTGGGCAACATTTCTTACATCATTGGATTTATTATTTAGAAGACTAAAGTTATGAAATCAATGGATGTATTGCATTTCAAACTGCAAAAGATATTGACATTAGTCGACTTACATATAAAATTAGCAAAATTATTACAATATTGGATTTTATTTATTTATTTATTTTTTTAATGTACTGAACCTAATATACTGTATCATGTCACACACCAGGTAAGTCACCTGATGATTTTCTCCTGGACCCTGAATGAAGCTGAACCAACGTGGGAATGCAATGGAAGCTGTGTTGCTGCGTTCAGCAGGAAGCTGAGCGGCTCTCCGCGGAGGAAAGAGGAGCAGATCCCAGCGGTGCGGATGTGGCGTTCAGCACTTCCTCCCGCTAGAGAAGACGAGAAGCGCAGTCCCAGTGTGCTCCCGCTCCACAGCAGCCACGGCCCCCCGCCAGCAGCAGCAGATGCAGCCACAACATCTCGCCGAGGCGTTTTGCTGAGCCATGACAACTGCGACAGAACCGGGGTGACACCAGATAACCTTGGCACCACTGACACACACACACACACACACACACACACACACACACACACACACAAGGACAAACTTAGAGTCACCATGGCAACCGTGTCACCATTTTAATCTCCACAGGCAGCCTGAAGTCATGGAGTCTGAATGTCAGCTTTTGGGGGGGGGTGTATCGTTAGCATGATAACCACATTAAAGAGCTTTGGAGAAGTCTGAAGATGTAAGTGAATGTTAGTCAAACTAGCAGAAATGGAATCAATAACATCTGTGAAGTAAGGCCTTTTACTCATTCAGGAGTCACAATTCGCTCCAAGTGAAAGCGTGAAGAGAGCTGATGACAGTAGTCAAGATGTTCCACCATCCACTGGGGAGGACAACGACTCAGGAACCGGCTCTGTTCACTTTGAGAACCAACTTTGACACTTTGACAACAGCGACTCTGACTGAAGCAGGACTGGGAACTCTGCAGGTAGGTTTGGCACTTTGGTCTGTGCCTATACCTGCTACCTTTGATCCTTACAGGTGGAGTCCTCTTTAGCGAGGAGAGGATCCTGGTCACATCAGTGCTCTGCTTTATACCGTGTGAATGCTGAAGGTCCAAAAACATTCATATGAGATTAATGGTGACGATAAATTGTCCTTAAAGGGATACTTCAACATTTTGGCAAATTGGCCAAGGGCCAGCTGTTTTTTATTCAGAGGCGAGTTGGGGAAGGTTTTCCACTCTGAGCCGGGATTGGCTCCACAGGCACCCTGAAGAAGACAGGAGCAGAAAATGGATGTAAACTGAAT
Organism: Salarias fasciatus; assembly: GCF_902148845.1. Lineage (NCBI taxonomy): Eukaryota > Metazoa > Chordata > Actinopteri > Blenniiformes > Blenniidae > Salarias > Salarias fasciatus. The sequence continues at coordinate 5,257,678 of NC_043746.1, read as the reverse complement.
TAAAACCGACAACTTAAAATATTTATTTCAAAAATCTGCTGTAGGCATTCAATTCACATATTTTGTTTGAATTTTTGTTGTCAATTTTAAACAATTAAATATAAAAAGAAAACAACATTCTATATACATATTAGCATCATGGAGAGATTAACGGTTAACATTATTATAAATCTTTTTAAAAGAAATTCTGAAGTATTTACAGTAACACAGTATGTACCACAACAAGTAACACAACTCCGGCTGATTTTTAAGGAACTTATGTGAGCAAAGCATCATTTACTGAACTAACTTCAACAGGCTAAGGAGCGAACCTATTAGCAGCATAGAGCAAGGCATTGCTTACCGGAGCTCACGATGACAGGACCAACAGGGCATACACGGCTCACGGCCCATGACCACTTTCACAACAAAATCAGTCCCTGAATAAATAAACAAGTAATTAGTGGTCGGGATGAGGATATCAATAGATTTCTGAATCTTAAATTGTATTTTCAGACGCTAAGCGGCTGAGCTTGCGAGGCATGGGCTCCAACGATGACATAACGTCTGAAATTCAGAACCATGAGCGTGCGCTAAGCAAAACACAGAGTGGGTGCGAAACCCTCTGTTTGGGCGTGGTACTGCACCTCTCACTCATGCATTTAGTAAACCAGTATTCGATAGTTTTGTGTATGTCAGGGATATTTTTTCAGGTGAAAATGGCCTGAAATAATTTGTATCCCCCTGTAACTTAGGGAACTGAGCTAGTCCTTTGAAACTCTCCAATATCATCAGTCTTAAACAGAAATGATCACAAAAAAAAATTCATGATGGTAGTTGTAGAGCCCTTTCCCTATAGGGCTGCTACACTTTGAGTCCTTTGAGGGTGTAGAGGGAGAATCTCGGACGCGTGCCCGTACGGCGCATCAATCAATCCAGTATAGCTCTTTTTGCGTTTGGGTGCTGCGACCCATTTATTTCCATGTGTTGTTAAATCCACACGTTACAGGGGTAAAGATTTGGTCGGGTGAGCTTACACAAGTGCCACTTCCATAAGCCACAAAACCCACCATCCACACGCTGCCTGGACACGGTGAAAGACTGTTACCTGTCCCTCTATCCACACCTGCCCCGGATCACCTGTGTGCTCCCTTTGTACTTCCCCTTACTGCTCCCCCTGGTGGTTAACTAACGAAATGATAAATGGCTCCTACAGTAGTTTATGATTTGACCATTCTCTGCGGGGGAATACAGATGTTTGCAGGTAAACTATGGCCTGAAATAATTTGCACCCCCCTGTAACTTAGGGAAGAAGTGAACTAGTCCTTTGAAGTTTGTGTTTGGATACCTCTTACCTCTCGGTCAAGTCCTCACGGTTTTCATGGATACATGCTTTTATTTTGAAAGTGTGGATAGAACTTCCAGATGATGTAAATAGCAGTAGGAGGCTAATCTAAGAAAAATGATCCCAAAGAGCAATCAAAACTGAACGTATGAGCATGGTATGAAGAGAGATAGACCAATACTAATGAAGACTACCGATTCTTTGGTTTGTTTCTTATGGTGCTATACAGTGTAATATATTACGACACTTGAAAAACCAAGCATTTCCAACATTGGACTTGTTTATTTTGATATATTAATTATGTACAATAAAAAAAAAACAGCACAGGTAAACAGTAACACTATAGTCATGAAACAATCTTGTAATGATTGGTGTGCCGTTAGACCCAGATGCAGACAGACCAGAACCAGGGTTAATGTTTGCACAGGTTTATTGTGTACAGAAGAGATCCAGGAGAGCTGCAGCGTCACAGGTAGCTCGAGGCAAGGCAAGGTCAAGGCAAAGTCCAGGCAAGATCTGAAAATATCCCTCACAGAGCTTGGAAGAGTAGGAAAGTCTTTCTGCAGCAGCACAGGAGCCTGGAAGAGATAACAATCTAGCATGGAGCAGGTGGCAGGGAGAGGTTTAAATAGGCAGGCAGAGTGGCAGTCCCCAGGTGAATGCAATGAGTAATCAGCAGGACCCAGGGAGACTGGGACTGCCCACTGCCTGCCTGAACAGAATCCTGACAGTACCCTTCCCTCAAGGGACACCCCCTGGTGGACCACCAGGCTTCTCAGGATGGTCCTGATGGAACTGAGCCACCATCTCCTTGTCCAGGATGCGGGAACATGGAACCCACTGCCGTTCCCCGGCCCGTAGCCCTCCAAATCAATCAGGTACTGGAAGCCCCTGCCCTTTCGTCGGACATCCAGGATACGGTGCACTGAGTAAATCCACCTAGGTGGAGGAGGGTTAGCAGGAGAGGGACAGAGGTTACTGGAGTAATGGGGCTTTACCTGGCACACGTGAAATGTGGGATGAATCCACAAGGTAGGGTAGGGACAGTCTGACCGCAGACTTGATTACCTCAGCTTCCTGGATTCAGATTTGTTAGGAATATTGCGAGTTGACAGCATGACCTGTTGTCCTACCTGATAATCCGGGGCAGGAGCACACCTCCGATCTGCTCATCTGGCATTCTTCCCTGAGAAGCAACGAAGGGCGTCCCTGATAAGGCACCAGGCCTGTTGGCATCGGCGGATGTGCTGTCCCACCGAAGAGATGGCGATCTCCCTCTCCAACAGGGGCAGCAGAGGCGGATTGACCCCAGAGCCACCTCGGAGGGAGACCGACCGGTGGCCGTCGACACCGATGTGTGACAGGAGTACTCCACCCAGGGAAGTAGGCTGCTCCACAGCTCTGGTGCGGTCCACAATAGTCAGGATGGTGGTATGACCCCTAGTGTGGGGGGAAGGCCTGTGACGAAGTACAGAGCGATATGAGACCAGGGGTGACCAGGAACAGGAACAGGTTGCAACAGACCAGAGGGAGGGGCAGACAAAAACTTCCCTGTGGAACACTCGGGACAATCTCCTGACCCCTGGATGACAGGTGAGTTTGGAGGAGTGTAGCCAGTGTAACACCTCACCACGGACCTTAGATGGAACAAATCTCCTGTTGGCAGGTCCTCCCCCAGGATCCGACTAGATGGAACAAATCTCCTGTTGGCAGGTCCTCCCCCAGAATCCGACTCATCGACCAAGGCCTCCCGTACCCGCTCCATAATGTGCCAGGACAACGCTCCCACCACACAATCTGGCGGGACAATGGTAGCCTCCTTGCTCTCCTCTCCCTCACCGGTGAATTGTCGACAGAGGGCATCAGGTTTGTTATTCCGGGAGCCTGGATGATATGTGATGGAGAATGAGAAACGGTCAAAAAACAATGCCCACCTGACCTGCCGAGAGTTCAACTGCCTTGCTGATCTGAGGTACTCCAGGTTGTTGTGGTCAGTCCAAACCACAATCGGCTCCCTCGCCCCGTCCAGCCAGTGCCGCCATTCCTCCAGGGCCAACTTTACTGACAGCAGCGCCTGGTCCCCCACGCTGTAGTTCCTCTCTGTGGGAGAAAGACTTTTTGAAAAGAAGGCACTGATCCTTCGATGTCGGCTCTTACTCTCCTTACCTTACTCTCCCCAGGCGATCTTTGCGAGAGGATGGAAATGACCCCAGAGTCAGATGCATCCACCTCCACAGTGAGCTGCTGGGCCAGGTCCACCTTCCTCAGGATGCGGCCACTGCCGAAGCACTCCTTGAGACAAGCAAAGGCCCTCCCAGCCTCCTCAGACTAGACGAAGCGCGACTTGGTGGATGTGAGCTGGGTGAGGGGACGTGCTACCTGACTGTAACTTCTGATCAACAGTCTAAAAATTTGCAAAGCCCAGGAAGCATTGCAGTTTCTTGCGGTTGAGGGGGACAGGCCAGTGAGTCTACCATCGCCTTGACCTTAGCTGGATCCGTCTGGATCGAGCCCTCTGCGATGATGAACACCAGGAATGACGTGGAGGCAGAGAAGAAATCACATTTCTCAGCCTTGACATACAACTGGTTCTCCAAGAGCCTCTGTAGCACCTGCTGGACATGGTTGACATGCTCCTCCTTGGATCTAGAGAACACCACGATGTCATCAAGATACAGAAATACAAAAGTGTTTAGGAAGTCTCTCAGCACATCTTTGATCAAACGTTGGAACACTGCCAGGGTGTTGGTGAGGCCAAAGGGCATGGCCAGATACTCAAAATTCCCCACCGGTGTCTTGAACCCGCTCAGCCACTTGTCTCCCTCTTGGATGCAAACCAGGTGGTACGCATTACGCAAGTCCAACTTGGTGAAGATGGTGGCTCCCTGCAACAACTTGAAAGCAGAGTCCATGAGGGGCAATGAATATCTATCCTTGATCATGATGTTGTTGAGCTGCCTGTAATCGATGCATGGGCGAAGACAGCCATCCTTCTTGCCTGCAAAGAAGAAACCTTTTCCCGAGAGGAGATGAGGAGGGTCCGATGATTCCGGCCTTAAGTGCGTTCTTGATGTATACTTCCATGGCCTCCCTCTCAGGTCCCGACAGGCTGTAAAGTCTCCCTGATGGCAAAGTCGCTACTTTCACCAGCTCGATGGAGCAGTTGTAGGGCCTGTGAGCGGGACAACGACAATGATGGTGGATTTGCTGAAAATGGGAGCCAAGTCATGGAAAACCAGAGGCACCAGGGAGAGATCAGCGGCCTCCTCAGCGGGCTGATGGACGGACACAAGATCACCCTTCCCCCAGTCCTAGAGATGAGAAGGTCATGGAGCCACAGCCAGGGGTATCCAAGGATGACCTTATCAATGGACTGAGGTAAAATGAGGAAACATATCTTTTCCCTATGGTTGCCGGAGGAAAGTAGTGTTACTGACGAAGATGATGAAGTTTAGAGATCTTCTTCTTTGGAGCAGGTGGCGACCAACAACTTAGGTGCACAGCGCCAACTACTGTGTCTCTTGGTGAATGTACTTCAGTTTACATCCTGATCACCGTATTCACTTCAGAGATCTGTAAAACCGCAACAGCATGTATTTTGCGACACCGGGCCGTCGTGGAGGAGTGGCGTGAGTGGACCATAAGGAAATATTGGTGAAACTAATGAGTTTTTGGGCAATTAAAGCCGTTTTGGGAGCCGGCACCACACATGCCCCATTGGCTAACAGTATACGGATGTATGCAGCTCGGCTTTGGATCTAAATTTCTCCCAAAGCACTGTTTGGATCAGAAAAGCCTTCTGGATGAGTATATTTTTCTACTTCGTTCTATAAACAACGTGAAAACTGTTTAAACCAAACTTATCCTTTAAAAAAAATTCTTGCAGTACAGGTGTTGGTGCCAAAATATCCAGAGAAATGGACTGGTGAGTGGTTACAATCAGCAAGCACGCTTCAGCAAGTTTGAATGCAGAGGATGCTGTATGCACATGACATTGTGTTGCCACTGTTGGGCCAACAGTGGCCCACTGTCCACACTGATTCAGGGAATGACAGGCCATCATTGCATTAGATAGAAATGGCCTGTGAGAGGAGAGGGTGTACGTTAGATGCAATCTAATGACATAAACACTTTTCAGGGATGGCTGGTTGGGAAACATGTGTTGGGCTAACAGTGGCCCGATGTCGGCAGTCAGCGGCGATGTGCCAACATGTTGCCAACGTTGGGCCAACTATTACATGTCTGCTGGGCACTTGCCCCTCCAACCTCTTCCCCATACCTCAACGAAGCAGAGCTGGAGATGATGCGTCGCCGCCCAAAGTCTGCTCCAGAGGCTACCGAGGGTGGGGGTGGGGGGGTCTGATGGTGGAGCAGATGCACCCTGGGCTGATTTCACTTCCGCTAATTGGCTCACCATGGGCATGCACTCTGTCATCTGCTGTCCCAGCTGATACAGATAACCCTCAGCTGCATCCAAGTGTTCCATGGCTGAGGCGGGGTGCCTCTCTGCTGGGTCTCGGGTCTGGGTGGATCGCTCTGTCATGATCTGTGTGCCGTTAGACCCAGATGCAGACAGAACAGAACCAGGGTTGATGTCTGCACAGGTTCATTGTGTACAGAAGAGATCCAGGAGAGCTGCAGCTTGGCAGCAGCATCACAGGTAGCTTGAGGCAAGGCAAGGCAAGCCAAGGTCTGAAAATATCCCTCACAGACCTTGGTGGAGCAGGAAAGTCCTTCTGCAGCAGCACAGGAGCCTGGAGAAGACAACAATCCGGCAAGGAGCAGGTGGCAGGGGGAGGTTTACATTGGCAGGCAGAGTGACTGTCCCCAGGTGAAGGCTATCAGCCCTCAGATGGACCCAGGGAGACTGAGACTGCCCGCTGCCTCCTGAATAGAATCCTGACAAGTCATCCATGACCGTTTTTGCACCACAGGCCAATGTCAGGAAACCGTGGGTTTATCTCCATGTTGATGTAAAATAAGTGTTGATGGAAGTGCTACGTTTTTCAAAATAAAACATTTTTTAAATTATTTTTATGCAAATTAAGACTGGTATGGAGCGAAAGAAAGACAGAGAGGAAAATGTGGCATTCAAATAAATAACAGAAATGTATTTTTACATGATCAAAATGAAGAAGGAAAAAGCATTAACTTATTTAATCCAGTCCCTGTGCATCTTTTTCAACTGCTTAATTCTTTAAACAATAAGTATTCATAATTGACACCAACCTACATCTGTTACATAATGAAGTAATGGGATTATACACAACAGCGTTTTCATGTCATTACATTCATACACCCAAACATCAGCGACTGCCATTATTTTGTTATGACACATCCATCAAAGCAATGTAATAATGTAAATGTGCATAGAGTAGAGAACAGAAATAAAGCAGCAGCACAGACTGCCTGAATAATTTGTGAGTGACTGGAGAAATGCAGATAAACTGTTAAAAAAAGACTGTAACTTATACTCAGTTGTGACTTATAGTTCATAAATACAATAGTGTGGTTTAATCACACTTCTTTACAGTGGGTGGTGATAATTTCCCATACAGTGAGCTGCTTTAAGCTTGTTTACATGCTGAGGGGTGGACACACACTATAATTAGATAAGGACTCCATTATATTAAGGACAAAGGAGGGAACTTTGAAAAAAAACTGTTTTCTGAAGCAAGATGACACACAAAAGCACAAAGCTGTCAAACATTAAAAGAAGAGTTGGTGGAGCAGTCATGTGACTGTATGCTGAAAAATACATGAACAGGAGTCAGTGCTTTGATCAGTGACTATCCCCCCATTAAAACTGTCCTTTAACACAATGTTTCTCAGTGTTTAACCACTGATAAGAATATAACATGTGACGAGCATATCCTTTTGTATAAGTTTGACGATAAAAACTGCTTTCTTAATTGATGTTTTCATGAAAACTCATGAACATGGGTGTTACTGTAAAGGTCTGATTAGCATATGAGCTTCACTTGAATATTTCAATATTTTCAAAAGGATTATTCATTTCATAGTCAGTGAGCACTCGGGCCATTCATCTAAATTTAACTATGTTACTTTTGAGCATGGATGCACTTAAGTCGGTGAAAATATAAAAAAATACAGATTCCCAGGTTAATGTGTAACTCTGATGGCCTGAAGGTGAATGTGTGTGAGGCAGTGATGGACCGGCTTCCTGTCCAGGGCAGAGGTGGAGTATGATCGCTGAATATTTTGATTTCCTTTTAACACTGACAGATAATTTGCAAGGCTGTCCATCATTTTGACAGATTAGATTATGGAGGGCAGATCTGCTGCGGTGACTCTGTCAGTCAAAATGACAGACAACAGGAAAAAAAAAAACTCCTTTCTGTAACTTCTGGTCCACAGTGTAGCCGGAGTTTATCCCAATGTCAGCTGAGACAGGGCAGAATTCGACTCCTTATCAGCCTTTATGGAAGAAAGTGAATGTTGAAACAAAGCCAGAAGAAATCCTGTACACCCCGAACACACCAGCCCTCCTGTGAAGTACGGTGGAGGCAGCATCATGCTGTATCGATGCTTTTCTTCTGAAGAGACAGAGAAGAGGCTACTCAGAGATGACTGGAGCCAAAATGCAAGGCAATCTTGGAGCAAAACCTTTTAGAGTCTGCAAAGGAGGTGAGACTGGGCCGAAGGTTCACCCTACAGCTGGACGACGACCCGGAACATCCAGCCAGAGCTGCAGAGGAAACGTTCATACAAAAGCATGTTCAGATCTTAGAATAGACAAGTCAAAGTTCACACCTTCATCCAACTGAAAATCTCTGGCAGAACCTGAAAATTGCCTTTCAAAGACACTTCAGTGCTGGGTCTTCCCCGGGGTCTCCTTCCAGTGGGAGAAGCCCGAAACTCCTCCACAGGGAGGCGTCCAGGAGGCGTCCTAAAGAGGTGCCCATGCCACCTCAGCTGGCCCCTCTCGATGTGGAGGAGTAGCGGCTCTACTCCGAGCTCCTCCCTGGTGACTGAGCTCCTCCTCCTTTCTCTAAGGGAGCGCCCAGCCACCCTACGGAGGAAGCTCATTTCGGCCGCTTGTATCCGGGATCTTGTCCTTTCAGTCATGACCCAAAGCTCATGACCATAGGTGAGGGTGGGAACGTAGACTGACCGGCAAATTGAGAGCTTCACCTTCCGGCTCAGCTCCTTCTTCACCACAATGGAATGATAAAACAACCGTATCACTGCAGCCGCTGCACCGATCCGCCTGTCAATCTCACCTCCATCCGTCCCCCACTCGTGAACAAGACCCCAAGATACTTAAACTCTTCCACCTCGGCCAGAGTCTCTCCACCGACCTGGAGGGGACAAGCCACCTTCCTCCGGTCGAGGACCATGGCCTCGGATTTGGAGGTGCTGATCCTCATCCCTGTCGCTTCACACTCGGCTGCGAACCGCCCCAGTGCATGATGGTCCAGGTTTGATGAAGCCAACAGGACAACATCATCTGCAAAAAGCAGAGATGAAATCCTGTGGTTCCCGAACCGGACCCCCTCCGGCCCCTGGCTGCACCTAGAAATTCTGTCCATAAAGATTATTCAAATGTGCCTTACAATTTTGATAAATCCAATATGCCTTATTTTCATTTGCTGGTACAAAAACTAGATAAAAATCTCTGAAACCAAACGATTAGAAAAAATTGCACTTCTCTATGTAAAAAAATCTAAATAAAACTAGAAAATAACATTTTTTTCATGGCCCTTGTTTTCATAAAGTGAATTTTATTATATAGTGACACACATTCAAAATTTGAATGTAAAAATAGCTTATTTGAATCATTTGTATGTCTTAAAACTTCACTTCAAACGTCTAAAATTTTAGAGAACTCTGATGTGAGCGTCACTGGTCCGTCATGTTAAGAAATAACCATTTTTTGATGTAATTACTTGAAATCTTTACATTTCTTGTTGGAATTTAATAGAAATAACACAAATTAAAGAGTCTTCGTATGTTTAGATGAGTCTGTATTGTATTATATTGAATTAATTTGGCTGTTTCTCATTTTTATGTGATGCGAAAATTCCACAGACCCTACAGTCACTGTCACCAGCGTGGCGTTCTTATCACGCTGCCTGTTGTGGCCTGGCTTTGGAGTGTAGTAGCGCTTGCTGAGATAAAGGATGCGAAGTTGATTAAAGTGGTTGTGGGAACTGTTGCGGTGCCGGGAAAAGTTCACATGCTTCTTCTTTTTTTTTCTCACTTCCCTGCCCTGATTGCCGGGAAGACGTCGCTTCATTTCGCCGCTCTCTGTTGAGACAGGCGCTGTATAAATAGGCACCCTGGAAATAGACCTTCCCTCTCAGAGGAGGCTCTCCGGAGAGGCCCCGGACCGATGGCCAGGTTCCCGGCGCTGAGATAGATATAGGCCAGAGCCGCACAGACATCTGGATGGCGACCATGCTCCGTGGAATCCCTCCACGTTTCACCACCAAACTGGAAGCAGAAGTGTAAAATCATCACATTCAGGACGTTTCTCCTCGGCTAACAAACGATCTTTCTTTCCTCCGGCAGCTGAAACATTTATTCATTTACTATCCATTTGCTCCTCGATGCCTCATTTACTTTGTGCCACGACAGCCGTAGCAGTTATCTTCGGCGCCGTGTGCAGATCGGTTTATTTGGTCTTTTTAATCCCTCTTCTGGATGGAGTTGTTGCAATTACGTCGTGCATGAACGAGCATGTTTTCCCCCCTGAAGACTTTGATGTTGTTTACAGGGCTCTAATTAACGTTGACCTGACGGAATCTTTCCGGATCCGCGATGTGCTGCGTGAAGCCCGAGCAATATTTTAACTTTCACCTTTTGTATGTTTGTCTCATTTCACCAGACAGATTGGGAAGCTTCCTGCATAACTCCTCAAAGCAGCGTTTCATTCAAACTCATTCATGGAATGACAAGAATTTTCTGTTTTTTAGGTATTTTAGGGATATTAACACTAAAACCCACTCTCACCTCACAGTGTGAATCTCAGGGGTTCAAACACTGGTGGGTCTTTTCTGTGTGGAGTTTACATGTTTTGAATACCAGGAAGCACACACACACACACACACACACACCGGATGAAGCCATGTAGAGACACGAATGGATGGATGTATTTGTTCTATCAATAAGGGGTTTCACTGTGGATAGACGCCACGTTTATATCTGATTGAAAGAGGAAAAAAAGAGAGAAAAATTCCTGTAAAATCTCAGTGGAGTAAAAATGGCCGCCAAGAGGAATCTAACCCAAATCTCCTTCAACTTCAGTCCCAGGAGTGTCCCAGCACTTCAAGGGAAAATAATTTGCTCGCAATTGTCTTCTGATTAAATTCTAATCTATTTTCATTCGTTAAGGGTGGAACTATAAGTCTCACGTTTAAATCTCTGGTCCTTATAGAAGAGGGATGATGAGCGTCAGCAGCTCAGCCTAAAACAAGCTCCTCGGTCCTGAAACCTGCCGTGGTTCCAGCTGTGATGCTAACGTGTCTTTTGACAATTAAACTTCTCCAACTTTCCCCCGCCAAGTCGCAGGCCTGCCATCCCGCTTTGTGCCATGCTGCGGTGACTCAGCGTCACTCGGGAGCCGTGGGGACGGTGGGCGGCGAATGAAGGCCAATGTTCAGAGGAGAAATACCTACAACACATTATCGAAGTCAATCACACTGCCTCTTCAGTCCCAGCGGAGGAACAACAAATATCCAAGTGTTGATGGAAGCATTAAAGACTATTATTATCCTCTCGGTGTAAATCAGTCTGGATTTAGAGCGATTAATAGTTTTAAATGAAGCTACATTATGGGCCAAGGTGAAAGAGCTCATTATCCTTTGTCATCAGAGGTTTGGTTCAAGGGGTGGATCCAATAATTCTCTGGTGTCTTGGCGGCAATTAAGGTTCCCGCGGTGCGATCCAACATACAGCGACAACAACGCCGCTGCTTCTGGATTTATCAAACTTGTGACGCTAATAGTCAGCCGGAGACCTCGGGAACAGGTTCCAGGATGGAGCAGTCCGACACGCCGGAACAGTACAGACACTTTCATGACCATTTCATTTCACCATTTATTCCCTTCTCTTTGAGACGTCCTTTAGCTGCCAAGTTGTCACTCGGATATCCAGGCACAGACCGCATTTTCTCCAGACAAGACCGGGCGTCTGTCTGCTAACGACTTTTTAATTATATGAGGATTAATTCTGCTGGGATCAAAGCCGACAGGCAGGGACGGATCCCCTAAATATCCAGTTGCACATCCCCGCCGACTGAGGCACACATCATTCACAAGTTCACACATTTACCAATGGAAATGTAAACAAGGAGGCGTTCATTTACTGGGGCTTAAAGGACTCCAGAGAAATGTAGTGTTAATTGATGGGACGGATGCTGGACTTCCAGTGTGTGATATTTCTCTGTGTAATAGAGTTTTTACTCATGGTGCTTTCAGCCAGTCTGTGAAAGCTTTAACCTTCAAGACAAATCTCTACAATGAGCACAGCAAATCAGATGTGTGCCATTTCCTGCATTAAATTTCTGTATAAGAGCTGAGAAATGTAGTGTAACCCATACATCTGCAGCGGGGAGACAAAGTGGGGCAGATTTAGAGGGTCATTCCAGCCATACCGAGCCCCAGGCCTGGCTTGCTTCACTAACTGATCATTTACATGATTAGAATTAAACAGCTTCTCAGGTCTCGGTGAAAGAGAGAGAGAAAGAGAGAGAGAAGACCATTATCAGCCTCTGACTCCAGTTACCGAACATCTCTCCCTGTTATGAAGTGAGGTCCACCGCTGAAGCATCAAGAAGTCATTTGAGCTTCTCGTATTCTGAATCTAACCAAGCAGCACCTGGTTCCCTCCAGCGGAGCCTCATGGGTCCAATCCATCTGAGCAACAGCTTCCATGTTCTCCTCACTGACTGCATGTCCGAGCAATTAAACCCATCCTCTTCATATTGTAGTAAACCGTGTGTCAACCGACAGTGAACAGGACTGGTGCATGAGCACGGACTGTAAAAGATGAGTATGATTTGATTCTGATTATCTAAACATTTTTTCTTGCCATTATTTGGAATTTTAGCTTTTTGGATTAGTTTTCTTCTCGACCAGGAAACAGGAAACTCAACTCGTGGAGTTGCTAACATTGCCTCAAAGACCTGAAATGTTTAGAAAAGCACTACACAGACATCTTACAATACCTGTTTTATTTGATTTGACTCAAAAGAATCACCCAAAAACTGTTTCTGAACATGTTTTGTTATCAATATGATGATATAACATAAACATAACGGAAATCATTCACCGTGAATTAATTCTGCAGATCAGTTTTGAGGGAAGTTTAGTCTGAATTATAAATTCAGAGGAATCTAAATATATTGTGAGTTATTTACATTTTAATATGTGGAATACAGTGTTGTATATACATAATATAGTTTTAGAATGGATGACAGTTTAGAAAAGTGCTATTTCTCCACCCACATTCATCACATTAAGCACATACATTAAAAAAAATGCTCAATTACATTACATTTTTTTCCTCAATAACTGTTTATGAGTACAGAAAAATGAAAACTATTAATACTGCAACCTTTTATAAGACAAGTTTAAACCTAGCTGTCGCTGCTGATAGTCTGACATTTGGAGGATTTGAATAATGTCTCAATTTCCCTGCTTTATGTCAAACTAAAGCTTCACTCATCTCTCCAGTAAATAATTATTCTGCGTAAAGTGACGTTCGACACACTGCTGAGAGTCCTATATTTAGAAAGAGTCCTGCTAAACGCATAACTCACTGTACATAATTCATCCAATTAAACACATTGTTTGACAGTGCAGGAAAGGATCATCATAATAGACCAAATAATGAATTTTAAGGCTTTGCCATGCAAGTGTTTAATCAAATATTCACATATAGCATGATTGATTTTATGCTTGCTGTTCAGGGACCTGTGTGCATTGATAAAACATCACAAAGACGAAAAAATAATTAAAATTCAATCAAGTATTTTTACAGACATTTTTCCCCTCCATTCTGGGCACTAAGAACTAATTTATACAACAATGTTTTCAAGTGAATATGGAAAATGATTTACTAAACGATCTATTTACCAGCGCTCCAAACGCAAACACAGAGAGACAGACAAACACTCACATTCACACATCTTACAGTCACTAAATAACCCCAAACACCTGTTTTTACACAGTGGAGGGAAAACCGACACATGCACAAGGAGAACATGCAAACTCACACTCTTCTGTGTCACCAAGCAGGAAAAAGCAGCGTAGGAGGCAGTATCAGGAGAAACAAAACATTTAGAACAAACTACAAGACTCAGAGGGAAGACAGTGAAATAAAAAAAACGCCAGAAACAAGTGATGAAACAGGATGACACGATCCGTGAAAGTCACCAAAAACACGTGGAATATCAACGCCTTTTTGAAACATATTAGTGTTTTTCGCTGTAGTGTCAGTTCAGATGACGTGAAACGGCCACAGTTTTAAACAAACCTGACACATGCTTTGAAAACAAGTTTCTTCACAGATTTTTTTTTTTATTGGCTCCTCTTTGTCACCGACCCACATGTCAGTATATAACCCAGAGGTATCAAACCGGTGCTTCGACTCCACTGCTTTAAGCACTTCTTTCAGCTAATGCGCTTGTATTTTTATCTGAAAATACCTTTCATGCAGCACTCAGAGCTCTATTTGTACTTGTACCTCAAAAAAGGATCTGACTACTTCTTTGTTACAAGAAGGCATCTTTAGGTGGAAATAATTATCTCAGATGCTTTTATAACTGTTAAGCTATTAATAACAGGCAGAGCCATCATTTGTGCTTGCATCATGGGATCAGAGGCTTTTCAAACTGCTGGGTAGTTTGCCGATTGAATTTGTGAAGAAGAGGAACATAATGAGATTTACCATAAAATGGGGTTTGAGCAGACATGCTTTCTAAAATCCTGGCTGAGTCTGAAACTCTGCAGCAGAAGGCACGTGGACCCGAGCTCAGTCTGAAACTTCTGGCCTCCCGAGAAGCCGCCTGACGGCTCGGCAGCTCCGGCTCTGCTCTGATGTTTGTTTCATGACAGGGGGTCGGTGCTGTCCGGGTTTTATTTTAACTCAACCGCCTAAACTTACCTCAGGTGGAGGAGTGCCTTTATAGAACTCATCCGTCTTAAACTACTTCTCAGACAGGCCTAAAATAAATATGGTGCTCAGGAAATGCATCCCCTTTAATGTCTCTTTATTGATCTGATCTTCTAGAGCTAGAGAAAAAAAAGCTTTGGGGGGGTAATTGAAGGTAGCAGGATGAAGTATGATTAAAGATGAATCTGTCTCATCATAGAACGCTAGATGTTCACTTCTTATGTAATACCAAATATCATCCGTGTTTGGGCTGCATAAGCGGAGGAGGTCAGAGAAACCTGTGATGCATAAATGATGCTCCATAAGAAAACAGCTGCATTTATAATGTGTTCATACAATAGTAACCAAAAAAAAAAAAAAAAAAAAACCCAAAAAAACAGGTTTGTGGGAAACTTTGAAACAGATGTCTTCAAAAAGAATGTAAATTTAGGAGAAGCTGGAAATTTTTCCTAAGAAGACAATTGGAAACAGAGAGTTTTTTTTTTTCTTGAAGTGTGCTCTGAAGCAATGCACACGAAGCTGCACCATATGAATCTGAATAAAAACACCGTTCCTCTCGTCTTACACAACCTGCCCTTTTCTGCTGTGTGAACCAACACTCCCTCATGTGTTTGCATCGCTTTAACCCAGCAATCTGACACTGGGATTTCCTACAAGCGAGTGTAGTGTGTGGGCTGTTGGTTGGAGCTGAGATGTGCAGGGTCATGTGTGGTTGCGTGGGAGGGGATGTACAGTATCAGCTTCTAAGTATATTCACACACCACAAACTACAACAAGTGCTTGGCAGTCAAGTTGAGTTAGCTCTGGAAGAAAATGATCACTGGCACAAATTTGCACTTGTAAAAACGTCTGCATGAATTTCGACAGCATCCCTTTAAATGTTAAAATGTGAGCTCCTCTTGTCAAGGCGGGCTGGTAAATGGAAAACGAGAGGTTTTCCCGAGTCAGATTGTGCGATCTGTTTATGCCATCTAGTGGAGAAGGACTGTGGGCTGCACGGCTGATGATCACTTTTCTCAGAATGTCACTATATGAGGAGTAATGGCAGAAAATTGGAGCAAAACATTAAGAAAGAAGGAATGATTTACGGACCTTCTGATATTTCTCAGTGATGTGCCTTTAAATAGATTTTTTTTTAAACCACGATAAATTAATTTAAGCATAAATATACTACAGTATTATTTTTGCAAAGCCTGACCAAATAAAAACGTTTTAATGGATGCAGCATATAATCTTTAAAAGAAGTAAATGTCGTGTTATTTGAGACAACGGATGGAAAAGTTACAAGGAGACCGTGAAGGCAACGTTACCATGGCGACAGTAAACAGACGTCTCCACTTCAGGAGAAGCGCGTGAGAAAAAAAAAAACACTACATTTTCTCTACTTTTGAGGTGCTTGAAGACCACATTAAAAAGGTAAGACGATTTTCATTAGGAAAACAAAAATATAAAGAGGCTGAATTTTCTCCAAGCGAGTTTGTACTTCAGCTAAAGCCGCTTTCAGTTGGTTTGTTCCGAGTTTGGTCAACTATTGACTGACAGTGCAGCTAAGTTAGCTAGCTACCATGCTAATAAGTTACACAGATGAAAGGTGTAAGCATTTAGTATTGACTGCCCAGTATGAGGACACATTAAAGCTGAAATGCAAAAACCAAACAAAAAGTGCAGTTCTACTTCATCTTGGATAATAAAGGATTAAAATGAGTAAAATCTGAATTAATATTTGTTAATTAAGAATTAATATTTAGTGTTTCAAAAGAAGAGTGGTATGCCATTATTCTGTGCTCTGCAGGGTTTGCATGTTCTCCATGTGGGTTGCTTTAATATAGAGAATTCTTGTTTAGTACAAAAACATGTGTTCAGTGTAAATGTGTGTGATTGAATGTCTCTGTGTGTCTGTCCTGTAATGACGACCGGTCCATGATGCATCCTGCTCACACATCGACCCTCTCACCGCAGCATGAATTAATCCAAAGAGAATCTGCTGGATAGGAGGTTATTGTTGCCTGAAAACTCTGCAGTCAGTTTGTGAGACTATAAGAAGACACTGCCCTTTTGTTTTCTTCTGGGTGAAAAAATGTTGGCTGGGTGAAATGGAGTGATGAGATCAAATAATAGAAGATAAAAAGCAGCAGTGTAAGGGAAAAAGAAGACGGCCTGGCAATAACAAGCAGACTGTTTGGACCGATTCGCCTCAGACTCACTGAACTGGAATCTTTGAAGGAATCAAGCAGTGCGATAAAGCTCAACTTTGTTAACTCTCTCCCTCAACTTTCTGTAAAGGAACTTTGTTTTGCACAGCTCGCTGAAAAAAATGCTATTTCAGACACTGAATGCCCAGAAGAATATTTGATTGCAGCTCAAAAGCTGTATTGCAAGAAAAGTAATGTCTGAGACCGATTTTGCCTGTTTTTTCATCTTATGTTAATACATTTGAAAGAGTAGTGTGTGCACCACCGAATTAAGTCTGTAGCATTTCACTACACTTTTGGGTGAGTTTGGATGAGTGTCTCAATCATGCAAGAAACATAAAAACTCTTCTACAGCAATTATTGAATGGCATATGTGGATGATTTTCTGGTTATGAACAGCCTGAAGCCACTACATCGAGAGGAGTTATAAATTACTGAACGATTTTGTAAACCGAAGGTAGAAAAGCATCTTTTGCAGTAAGAATCCACTTAAACCGTCGTCTCTGGTTCATACTGTTTTAAGGTTTTTAACTTGCGTGATATGAGACATAAGATTGTTTCTTTACCTCATTGGAGAGAATTTGACTTTTTGTTCATACTGATATTGAAATCCTTGTATTCCATGATTTCTGAGGCAGTGTGTAATATTCAGGAGTTATCAGGAGTAAAGAAGGAGGTGGCTTTGTGGATTAGTAATGAATGTTTTTACGTGATTACTCAGCTGTTTTCAGATGTTTGTGGTACTTTTTCACTGTACTATACAGTCCATTTCCAGGCAGAAAGCGGAATTCAGTAAAGGTCCATAAGATCTCATCCACTGTTACGCAACTGCTATTTAAATAATACATGCAAGGAATTGCATGCAAGCTGCTCAATGCTGATAAGAAAAAACATATTATTCATCATATTCACCCCAGAAAACAAGAGGAAAATGGGCAAAATATGTGTTTCTCTCTGCAAATATCCCCATCAGTGACTGTGACCAGAGAGCCTCATTCAGTTATCTGTAGTTTCAGATCAGAACGAGCCACACTTTCCAATGGAAAACCAACTTTAAGAATAAACTGGCTGGAATTTATTTGCTCTGTATTATGAGTTTTGATGATTACTAATTGAAATATGCATCTGTAGTGAAACGTCTGCTCTTCATTCAGTGTCGGCAAGGTAAAGGTCAGACACTGTACACTGTGAAAAGGTCGCTGATCCATCCAATCTAAAGTTAACTGAGTTTACTTATTACGTGTATCTTTGGACTGTGTGAGGAAACTGGAGAAAAGCTGCTCAAAGGCCCCGAAGCCTGGAATCAAAGTCGGCATAATTCTCCACCACACCATAACACCTGGACCTGGAGATGCACCTGCCTTGAATGATTTCCTTCTTTTTCTTTCTTTTTAAAACCTGCAGCCAAAACTGAAAGAAGCCCTGCGGTGAATGCCGTCACCTCAGCCGAGATACGACGCAGCGCTTCACATCACAGCGTGCGTACAGGCTGGTGATTCACCCTTCACCACTGCTATTATTAACTACATGTCTTTACCAGCAGAGCAGAGATGTCTTCAGGCGGCCCCGCTGCGTCAGAGGCTTCCGCCAAATCACCCAAACCAGGTACAGTGGGAATGTTTAAGGACGCTGCTGTGTGATGAAACAAGAGAAAACTACATGCACTGTTCTCTTTGCACCTCGTGCGCAGAGATGAGGAGGAGGAGGAGGAGGACG
Organism: Salarias fasciatus; assembly: GCF_902148845.1. NCBI lineage: Eukaryota > Metazoa > Chordata > Actinopteri > Blenniiformes > Blenniidae > Salarias > Salarias fasciatus. The sequence goes on along the minus strand of NC_043746.1, from coordinate 5,239,306 downwards.
AAGACACAGCTGAGTCCGTTCAAAGTGCCAGACAGTGGCAGCGCTTTTCTCATGAGCATCGCCAAAGGAGAGGACCGAAAGAAGGTCTGCGCGTTTGTTTGAACACAACTGTGACTGTACATATGAAAGGCTCTCCATCCATGCATCGCTCTTTGCAGATGGTATTAAAAAAAATACAAACAAAGAAAGAAAGCAGCTTTTCTGTGTTTGAGTCATCCTGCTGTTCGCCTCCATCCTCAGGAGATGCGTAAATTCCTGGCTCTGCCAATTGAGGAGAAGACGACCCACGCTGCCAGAACCACGGCCAAGCTGAAGAATGAGCTGGTGGGAGAAGAGGAGGAGGAGGAGGAGGAGGAGGAGGAGGAGGAACATGAGAAGGCGGAGGACTCCAAGCAAATGAAGAGTAAAACGGCTCTTCCTGGTCGCACATCGGGGAGACGTGAACTGAAAATGAGCACAGTGCCGAGACGGGGTGAGAGGACGGAGACGAGGGACGTCACAATCAGTGCAACATTCATAAAGGCCTCACTCCCAGCCCTCGTTTGGGCCGTTTGCCAAAGATAACTTGTCGTAACTGTTGTCTGCGTCTGTCCACAGAGAGCGTGACCAAGGACAGCAAACATGACTTGATCTCCATGGAGCGTCAGAAGGCCGTGCTGGAGGTAAACGGCTTCAGGAGGAGCCAGGAGACTCTGTGAAAGTCCTGAAAAACAAGAGACTCAACAACAGGCAGCCTGACAGGACTGACAGATGTGTGTAAAGTGGAGGCACATGTTAGCCTGCTCTGCCTCAAGGTGAGGAGGCAGGGCCGAGAACGAGCTCATAGTCCTGATTGGTCTCTGGAGAGAAGCCAGAAAACGTCCATCAGAACACAGAGTGGTAAATAATCCCGTTTGTTATTCAGCGTATACATTATGAAATGGATTGAGAGCCTCTGTTTGATCTGCGGATGGTGAGAGGTTCTCCTCATGATGCCTGTCAGGTGGAGTAGTGACTGTACTTACATTTAACAAGCTTTAATATACCATAATTAACATAATCAAGCTTAATAAAGTGCAATATTTCATCTCTTTTTCACCATTCATCGGTTGAAATGGAGGCTCAGTTGGACGGCTCACTCCCTGATGAGGGACTCTACATGTTCGGGTCTGGGATAAACTACAATGAATGCATGAAATCTGGCTTTCCTTCATGATAATCATCATCTGAAACGTTGTTTATGACCTGGTTGAGCTCTCACTAGTGTCACCGTGTTTCTTTTCACTCCGTCCTGCTCTCAGCTGTCTCTGATGACGAAGAGGTCGGAGATTTTGAAGATGGACAAAGCAATGGCGAAGGAAGAGAGGCAGCTGAAGAAGCTGGAGAAGGTCATTGAAAGAGATAACCTCAACTTTGAAGCATTCCTCCGGGAGAACGAGAAGAAGTCTGTGGAGGCCCGAACACAGTGAGGAGCTGCTGCAGTCACGTGACTGAAGGCCATCGAACCGGGAGACGCTGTGTGACGCTGCTATCGTCTTGTTTCTGTCCTCAGATTTGAGCAGGAGGCCAAAATAAAGCAGAAGAAGAACACAGAGATCAAGAGGCTAAATGCAGAGATAGGGATTATAGAAAGGTAAAAATCTGCAACGTCAAGGCTGGATATTTACCCCGAAACGTGCAGTGAAGAAACCGTGTTGTTTTCCTTTTTTCGTAGCGAACTTGTCAAGATTGAGGAGATCCTGGCAGACTACAAGAAGTACCAGGAGCTGCTGTTCAGGCTGTCTCCTCCAGAGTGGCAGGAGGCCCAGAAGATTAAAGCTCTGAAGGGTAAAGTCCTCTCTGAGCAGAGCAGGAAGCCCGATCAGATGGCAGGTAAGAAGAGCCGGCACTTCACCGAGGTGCGAGGTGAAACCCGCCGCTGCCGCACAGCACCGCTCATTTCTTCCTGTTCACACAGACTCTGAGAGAATCGTGTCCAGCCCAGGTAGAGAGCTGCCGTCCATCAGCGAGACCAGACCGTCCAGCACGCCGTACGCAATAAACACAGCATGTTCACATTTACAGAGTTTCTGCTGCACAGTCGATGTTTGGTAGATTTTAATTGATTCAGCATCCATTTATCAGTGCATTCATCCTCCTTTTAACTTGTTTGTTTATCACTCATCCATCCACGTTCAGTATCCATTTTCTCGTCAGGCCACTCCAGAATCATTCATTAACCAAACTCTCATTCATTTATTGGAGGCACAAAGAAGAAAATATAACAGCTTTTTTCCTAAATGGGTTCAATTCACATTTTTCCTCATAATTCTGAACACAATACCCCATAATGACAATGTGAGAAAAAAAAGTGTTGGGGAAATATTTTAAAATGTATTAAAAAGATAAAAAGCCCTCTGTCCTCTGATGTTCATGTTGGTGAAAGAAATGTGTGGATCTCCTTGTTGCCAGTTTCCTCCGCAGGGCGCCCTCTGCTGGCAGACTGCAGGCGGTGATATTAGGCTGCAGCGGTGTTGGGATTATAAACTTTGCCTCTGTGTATCAAAAAAATGTAGAAACACAAACATACAGTGATATGAAGAAGCTATTCCTGAGTCCTGCCTGTTACTGGCTCATTTCAGAGACAAAGCGTTTGAGGCAGATCACGACTCGGACTATGAGGTCAGTTTGAGGAATTAAAACCTGTTGGATTGAGTTAATATAACCTAATCTGCAGTATTTGTCCTCACTCGTTTTGCTCTGTCCCCTCCTGGCAGGACGAACCGGAGCTGTACTTTACCGACCCGCAGCAGCTCCTGGACCTGATGACCATGCTGACGGAGCAGAACCTGTCTCTGATCAAGAACTCCGCCCGGATGGAGGAGGCTCTCAAGATGCTCCAGCAGTCCACGGAGACCACCAGGGAGAAAATGTAAGAGAGGGGGTTTTAGCCAACGCTGCCTTCTCTCTTTATGGTGTGATTCTTGTTCTTCTTCAGTGAAAAGGAGGAGGAGCAGATGGCGGCGCAGGTGAACGACGTGAAGCAGAGAATCGACAGGGAGAAGGCGAGGGGGCTCAAGCTGGAACAGAAGGTTCAGCTTCACGTGTCGCTGAGCACAGAGGACCAAGTCAGTGTTTTTACATGTTTCTAGCCAACTTCTGCTCTTCCACATCTAAAACACGGCGCCACACTGAGGCTGGTTGTGTCGCCGCAGGACGAGATGCTGGACGCCCTGGGCGAGAAGGTGGCCGAGGTGCATCGCTGCTGCGTGGACGACCGACTGGCCAACCTCAGCACGCTGGAGAAGCTGTCCAACATCGAGAGACGCATGTCCTCTCTGCTGCAGGGCCTGGAGAGCATCCCTGAAGACAAACTGGAGATGACCAAGAAGATCAAGGACAGCGAGAGGAGGAGCAGGTACAGCGCAGCCTTTTGGCTGCTTTTTGGATGTTTTACTCCACTGATGGTTCAGACAGCAGAACACTGAGGTCAAAATGAACATCCTCAGTCTGCAAGGGTCACACATGCTTTGGAGATCTTAGGAATAAGTTTCTGTAGCTTTATCACCAGTGGAAGGTTGTGTTTTCTGCATTGCGTTCATTTTAAGGTAACACCTAGTTCAAAGTTAAAACAAATTTCTACTGCACTCCTGGAGGTCAATCAAAAGCTACACGAAGAGATTAGAATATAGTAGAGTATAATTTCAGAACTGGTTCAGGTAAAGGTCTCAAATATATTCAAACAGCTTTAAAATACACACTGTGAAACAAGTGACCGAACTGTAAGAAGTTCATGTTACCGAGACGCGAGTGAAGAATATGTAGGAGAGAAGAGAAACAGAATATCTGTTACATGAAAACCAGAATCCGGACATCATAGACTTGATTATAGGTTTGTTTATTGTGAGTCAAACAGTCTTTTTAATAATGTGCAAACATTATGAGGTGTTTTTCGAAGATGGTTCAGTCCATGTCTCAAATGTTCCTCTTATCAGCAACGGAGGTCTCGTGTGTCAGATATCAACAAAGAAACACTTTATATGGAACTATGCACCAATAGTGATCATTTTGTTAAAACTATATCAATTGCTGCTATAAATGATAAAAGATACATATTAACTGCAAAAGAAAAGACATAGAAAATCATAGTTATATTGGATAAACTATAAGAAATGTGGTAGGTGTGTTTTGTGAGATTATATACTTTTAAATAAATATCATTATATCGAAGAAGATGTCTTGTTTTTCCTCTTTTTTTACTGAAAGATGTAAATGTCTCACTGATATGCAAATCTTTTGTATTACAAATAACAGATTCCTGAGATATTCCTATGTTATTGATCAGAAATCGCTCTGTGCTGGCCTGTGGTTGTAGGGAGAGAGAAGAAAAGCTGAGACAGCAGAGAGAAAAACAGAGCGAGAGGATGAGGAGGTACATGGAGAGATCTCTGGCCGACTCCAAGAAAACCGTAAGTTCTTCTCTTCTGAGGCTGAATTTTGTTTTGACCGCCAGAGTTGATATCATATTGCAACAGACTGTGCAGCTTTTGTGAAGTGACACAATAAAAAAACAAATATTCTCTGCATGTTTAATAGTTTAAATAGAATATGCAAATAGAATACACCTTAAACTGATGTTTTGTGTTCATAAGCTCAGCCAATGTAACAGACAAGATGTCTGAGAGAGAGATCAACGTCCACATTGCATGATCAGGAAGCTGGTGTGAAATTACCAGCACTGGATGCAGGGTCAGGCGTGACTCATGAAAAGGTTTGTGAATCTGAACCTGATCCACTTTTCCCCCTCTGAACTCTTTCCTCTCAGGGCGGGAGGAAGCTCATGCCCCGGTGCATGCCCGTCTCCCGCAGAGTCAAAGTCAGCAACGTGGACAACGCTGACGACGAGGACGAGATGCACCAATACCTGTTCGGTGCTGAAGATACTGAGTGAACAAAGAAAACGATGCAGTGACATTTCATTTCAGAAACTGGCACTGATTTGGGTGTTACTGTAGCATAGACCTGGCTTTGGGGAGGTTCAGTGAGTTTCCAGGTTCTCCCTGTGTGTGCAGGGGTTTATCCAGGAACCCCCACTGTCCAAACACATCTGCAGGTGAATTTAATCTGCCTCAATATGAATGTGTGCATATTTGTGTAGCTTTGTGTTTGGCTGGCGGCCTGCTCTGGGTGTAGCCCGCCTCCCTTCTCCACGTGAGCTGGCTTTGGCTCCAGCGCAGGTTGGGCGGATGGAAAATCAGTAAGACAAACATAACATGAAATACTGTCTGCAAATACCGCAGTAAGACTCTGTGCTGCTGTTCTATGTTAAAGGAGTCGCCACTGCAAGCCATCGCAACTTTCACCGTAAACATATAGCTGCCGTTTACTGCAGCTCCCAAACACACTCATGGTCGAAGCATGAAGGATGAAAGCTGATGTGGGTCCAGTAACAGGAGGAGCAAAACCCCCCAAAAGCTTTGCAGGTGTTCTGAGTGAATTGTCTGATTACAGTTTCACACTTCAGTCTACAAATTTGGACTTTTTCACAGCATTCTATTTTCCCAAGATGCTTTTTTTTATGTGCTGAAAGCTTTAATCATCCTGATTTAAAAAAATAAATACCTGAGATACATCATCCTGTTTGGATTGAATCTATATCATGCATGAATTGTTCGGTTTCCAATTAAATAAATTCATTAAGATGCCAGTTAGAGCTGTAACATGACAACAGAGTGTCTGTGTGCTTTCTTTTTCTGGTACAACAACCAATAATGTAATATTTTTGGCCATATTAGATCTAATAAAGCCAATAATGTAATAATTTGCCTGTAGTGTAGTAAGATAATTGATCATTATTATGATAACATTTTGCCAATAATCAATTAAGTTATTGCATAAAGGAGTAGCATAAAAAAATCTTTTCAGAATGTAATAACTTTAGCCAATAATGAAATAATACATAAATAGGTCAGGGATTCCTAGAAATAAAAGCAGATTTTGTTCAGGTTGCTTGTCAAAAATAAATAGAGGAGCGGATAGTCAATATATTCCTTCCTTGTGGCTTCATACTCTGTAGCATTCTCACTTTTGTTTGAAAAAAAAATGTTGTTTGTTGCATTATTACTATGTGTTTTATATAGTACAAAAACGCCACAATTCACAGATCCACTTTAAAGAGTGGATTTCCACATCAGAGCAGATTTTGTGATCGGTGCAGTGGTTTATGTGACGCTGCTGTTGTTCCTGAAGGCGCCGCTGGGTGGTGCTGTTTCGTTTTGACTCGGTCCTCCTCAGCCGGAGAAGAAGGAGGAGGACGAGGAAGTGTGTGCCGGGGCAGAGCGGGGGAGCGACCCGGACCGACCGGGACCTGGAGATGTAAGCAGCCCGCCGTCAGGACTTCCCCACCGCTTGGGCCGCCGGACAGCAGCAGCCGACTCGACAATGCGATGGGAAACTGCTGGGCTTACTGCGTGGGGCTGTTCCGGAGGGAAACCAGCAGGATCCAGAGAGGCGGCGGGTGAGTTAGCACGCGGAGCTAGCCATCAGGTGAACCGGTTCCGGTTACAGCTGAACTGAGAGAGACGCAGGGAGGCTTTACTGCACACCTCTGGGACTCTGTTTAAAACCCCACAGACCAGGAAGTGAGCCTGTGTGTGTGTGTGAGAGGGGAGGTCTGGCCTGAGGGGAAAACACTGAACAAGACCTCACCCTGCTGTCATCCAGGACTCCACACGAAGTGGATCCTGCTCTACCAGGACTCCACACACCTCTAATAACTGCAGCTCACACTACATGATCCCCACACACACACCTCTATTAGCTGATTCTTACACTCAGTGTCCACTTATCTCTGTAAGCTGCAGCTCACTGTCTTATTGACAGTGGCCCACTGTGCCCACCCTGTGGCTCAGTCCCCCCCCGATGCAGATAATGGGACCCACTGTCCGCTTTGTCACCAGTGTGTGTTAATAATTTATGCTTTCACTGCTTTGTTGGATGCAAGAAGCCTCACATAATCATGTCCACATGTTTACACACTGGAGCTGACAGAAGTAATTACTTCTAATGATGTTACTAAAGGCATTCACACTGTTAATGCTTTCAGATATACACAGAATGTTCCCCTCCACTGCCAGAATAAAGGCAACATTTCATTAAAAAAAAGGTATTACTAGTTAGAATACAATAGAACTACTTTATTGACCCCAGAAGGAAATTCTTAGTTGTTGTTATACTGTCACAAAAAACTGTGTATTACCATTGTTTGTAAATGCATTTTAAAGCACAAGAACTATCAGTTAGTTTCTTATATTTTGTAATATTGAAGTCCAGGCTGAGGGAAATTTATTATATGGGAAAAAAAAGTTTGATCCTCCATATTTTTGTAATCATCAGACCAGTGAAATATTTTAAATCCACTCATTAAACATTCGACTTGAGAATCCTCCTTCCAACATCCATCATCAGGCATCAACATGCAGCATCCAACTGTTTTTCCAACTCAACAGCACCTTAAAAACCTAAGCGAGTCAGAAAACTTGGAAGTCAGGCTAAGCTGCACCTTTGTTCACTGAATCAGAAAAATATTCCTTGATAAGGATTGATCAAACCAACAGTTGAAAAGCCATTCACCCTATTGGGAAAAATATATCTACTAAATGTAATATAATAAGAAAAGGGACTTTTTCCCCTTCCTAATTGTCTGTGGAGACATTCGTCCACGTCTTGTAAAGTCAGTGTCTTTCCTGTCCTGTAATGTGGTGGAATCATGCTAATATCTCAAGTTAATAATCTTAAGTTAATATGCATATAATAGCTGATATCTAATCTCATGTTAGCATTTCTCCCACTCAGAAAGCTCTCAAATCCAAATGTTAACCCAACGGAACAATCATTATGTACACTATATACATTTGGAAAAATAACCAGCTAATGACTTGATGGGAGGTCGAAACTTTATTAGTGATGAGATTATCGTGTTATTCGTGTGCGACTGGTCGTTTGAAATCCACTCTGCCTGCAGACATTAACTTCTGCTTTAACAACATAAATTGTGAGTCAGCATAAGTGGAGTAAGTTATATGTGCATAATCATAATCATCCTCTCAGACCTCTTTAACGGTCGTAGAGGTGCTTTATTGAAGCAATTGACTAAAACACCTGTCTGTATTGTTCTGAGTAGAAATGCATTTAAATATTCCACGAGGATCGTCTATTGGGAGGAATAGACAACCACTGTCAGTTAAAAGGGCTAAAATCAGATATTGAACATATTTCTACAATTCATGTCTCGTCAAACATGTAACTGCTGAAGTTCTTTTATTGCTCATAACTTGATTTGACAGTAATAATGCAAAAAAAAAAAAACTTGTTATAGTAAGAAATAAACTGGACATTTTCATGGTTTTTAATGACTGTATTTTGAATAACAGCCATAACTACAAAGCTTTCCCTTATTTCTCTGTGGACAATTTTCTGACTTTAAAAGTGCTTCATTTTTTGTATGTTATTGGCACCAGTGCTTTTGATTTTAATATTGTATAGTTAAAAACCAGTTTCCTTAGATTTTATGTTGATCACAGGGACGATTTTCAGGTTTAATCCCCCGTTCCCTCTTGATTCTGCTTCTATTCTTTCTCATTTTATCCTCAAACATTTTAAAAACAGTGGAATTTTGAAGACTACACGTGTATTTTTTGTAAATAGTTAAGTACATCAGATCAGATGTGACAAACATAAGGCCTGTGGGCCAAAACTGGGCCCACAAAAGGCTCCAAATTAGCCAAACCACCAATAAATCATAAATGTCTTAATTACTGTTTCAGTTTATGTGAAATAGCAACAGTAAAGTAAATGTCTGAATGAAATGATCTGGTTCCAGGTTTCTGTTCGTGTCTTGTATCGTACGTCTTTCCATCCTCTTCTCCGTCTGGGTCGTCGACTCAGTGTGTCGGTAAAGATGGAGCCCTACCGGACTAAAGGGGCTTTTAGCCCACGGCTCAGATCGGTGGCTTTAAATAGGAGCGTTTGATCCACTGACCCGCTGCGGCGGGTTTCGGGGTCTGTCAGCTCTCGGCCCAGTCATGAGGCAGGAGAACATCCACAGGACTGAGAAAACACTGCCTTCAAGCATCTTCATCATACCATTAGCTACATCTGGGATGCATCAAGTTAGAGCTCCAGCCTCACAGCAGAAGACAAAAAAATACTGGTTCAAGTCTATTTTTGAAGAGATTTCTTTTTTTTGATTTATTTTCTTCATGAACAAAACAACAGGAAGTGATCTGCTTAAAACAATTTACAAAGAGCACTTACACAAAGCACTAATGTATCATCATCATCTGCTTAAATCACTGTATTTATCACAATTATATGCACTAAGTGGGGATGAACCCGTTTGAAAATGTTGACCAATATGTTTAAAAAAAGAGACTGATATTAATATCAACGCTGTTATATCTTACATATGACCTTTAAAGAGCAGCTAAGTCGATCACCATCCCGTCGCTGGGTATGACAGGAGCGGAGAGGTTCGCAGGACTAAAGAAGAGCAGAGGGTAGAAAACATGAGACCAGGTCAGCAACACGGTGTCAGAGTAAACATTAAAACCCTGATCTGTGTTTACAGATGACTCTCTCTCTCTCTCTCTCTCTCTCTCTCTGAAATGTGACTGATCACCAGATGGTTGGATGTGTTGTTAACGTGAGAACTGAATGATTCGTTCTGTGCAGGTCCAAGTACTTCCGCAGCAGCACAACCGGGGAGCATTACACCATAGAGGTACGGACAGCTCCCCGTTTGCTTCCTCCTCTCTTCCAGGCCTCCTGGGGAATGCTGGATTTCTAACTGTCGCCTTTTATTTTTGCAGTTTGAAAACCTGGTGGAAAGTGATGAGGTACGTCTGAGATTGTGATCGTTAGTCCGCTTTAGCTTGTTCTGTTTTCTCGCTGACCTGCCGTTTGATGCTCCGCAGGCGGAGAGCCCCCAGCCGTGCCCCAGGTGAGGCATCCACGTTCAGTCGGGGGGGGGGGTTTAGGGAGAAAACACACCGGTGTTCTGGTTGCTGAAACGGTTTTCTGCTGTTGGATCAGGCCCATCAGTGAAGACGAGATCAAGCACCTCCGAGAGCACCGCTACGCCGCCATCTCGGACAAGCAGGTGCTGATCGACCAGAAGCTGCAGGCGGAGGTGAGAGTTCAGAGCCCCTCCAGATCCGCACGCCCGTCACCTCACGTTTTTACGTTGTCGTCGTCGTCGTTTTTATTTTAACCTTCTCTTTTAATTTGCTGCATTGTTTGGTTCTGTTGGTTAATTTTCTGTTCCTGTGCTTTGTTTTCTGTTCCATTTCTGTTATCCCCGCTCAGTTAGAGGCACAAGAGGAGAAGTTAAGGCTAGAAGAGGAGGCTAGAAATGCCGCCCAGCGCGAGGCCGCCAGGCTGGCACGTGAGCGAAAGTTGAAGGAGGTGAGGCGGCAGTGAGAGCGCTCCCTTCTGGCCACTTTACAGCCGGGCTAAAGCGGGCACGGTTCCCCTGTCCCTCTGATGGATGTCGTGTGTCTCAGTGCGTCCGTCTCATTCCCGATCGCATGTCCGAGTGGCTGCGATGGATCGACTCTCGCCATTCAGCACGGACTCTGCAGAGTGTGTGAGCCTGGTTCATGCATCAGGCAGTGAGAGGAGGAAAAAAGGCAACAGCTTGGCATTTGATTTGACTGAAACTGAAATTATTGATAGTCTTCCATACAGGTTTAACCTCGCTTTGATACACAAATGAGAACACAAAGACAGCATGGTGAATTTAATGGAATTAAGGTATTGTAGATTAATATTTATCTCATGTTATGTTTTAGCTATATTATGAATATCATTGCAAACATGACAATGATAGACTGTTCTAGGGATGCATGATATCGAAATTTTTAACCGATACCGATAATTAAGTACTTGTCATGGCCGATACCGATAACTGATAAATTCAGATTTTTATATTCAATATAATCTGAAAATAATCTGAAGTTTATGTACCAAGGAGAATAAAAACATTGAAGATGCAGTGATGAAAAAAGTAATACTTTAGTAGCTCTGGCCTGACTATAACAGCAAACAACAGTACAGACTCTTCACATGTTCAGTTATTTTTTGCGAAAATATCAAACAGTTACAATGAGTAACAGTCCACATTTTCCAAACAAAAATAAATCAAAATAAAATCTCCTGTAATGATTTACACAGGCTGTCAAACTTCGCAAAACTCAGTGTATCAAATATAATGACATCAAATCCCAACTTAAAGGAGTCTTATTATGCAAAATTCACAATTCACAGATTTGAACCATCCAACATTTCAGTTGGATTGCTCAAGGGAAGGCCAGTCCCAGTTTATCTTTCGGTGTTGAACATCGACGCCACTGGAGGATGTTTTTAACTTTTAAACTTCAAATGAAGAATCTAATCCTCATCATTCATCTGGACTGAACAGGGAGGGAAACAGTGAAGTCTCAGTGGCAGGAAAATTAGTTTTCTCGCCTATTTCTTTTCTTTAAGTCCATTTCTAACCCTTACACTAAATCTGTTATTAATTACAATTCAAAAAGATTCATCATTGGCAGCCCTCCATTAATTAAATGCAATCAATACGGTTAGAACTGACAGAACTTAAAAAAAAAAACCCACTTCTCTACAAAAAATAAAAATTAAAGTAAACCAACATAACTGTTTTTGAGAGATTTACAGTTATATTTAGTCCATTTCTCAGATCATTACACACCAGAAATCCACTTTTCTACACTCCTGGTTAAAAGCCCTGATTCAGATCCAAGTTTTAGTCTCATTCCTTGTTTTTTATTTCCTAATTTTTCCAATAAAATGCCTGAAATTGACCTTTTTTCCGTGCGAGTGATAGAGTGACGATGAGACTCTGCCAGGACTGAGGGTTCACGCTTCATTCCTGTGCTTCTCTGAATGTTGCTTTCTTTGTGTTACACCACAGTATTTTTGATTTGTTGAGTTGCTTTGTTTTTTCTCTCTCTCCATGTGTGTATTTTAATCACGGGAAGATCTGCTGATCTGTTTACTTGATCTGTGCTGTTTTTGTCGGCAGCTGTCCGCCCAGAGGGCACGGGGGAAAGCAGATGGCGCCGGCGGTGAAGCGCAGCAAAGAAAGTGAGTTGCCGGAGTTGGCGAGACGAGGCGGAGGCGGCCGGGCTGAGATGTCCGCCGTCGGAGGAGCGAGCCTCTCGGCAGAGGCATTGATTTAATGATGGCGGCGTGCCGCGGTGTGTCGGCTGCTGCAGAGCATCCAGTCCCCCGGCTCCACGCTTAACTCATTTTCACCGGCTCGCAAACCCGCCCCGCTTTTACGGAGGCGATGAAAAAGGAGCCAGCGAACAAAAGGCCGGAGCTGTATCGACTTTCAGCGCTCAGAAAAAGAAAAAAAAGAAACAGAAAGAAAACAGGTTGATGTGGAAAGAAAGCCTCAGCTGCAGGGAGGTTTCCCGACTGAAGCCCGTCTGTGTGTTTTTTGCTTCTCCCTGTGTTTCAGACCGGCCTCCGGGGAGGATTTTGACGTCTACCTCCAGAACATTAAAGCTCAGTCCGAAGCGTTCAGGAGCAGCAGTGAGTTTCACATCTTCTGCTCTTCTGCAGCCGCGATGCCCGGAGCCGAGCCGAGCCGAGCCCGGCCGCTTCCTGTCGTCTCGGGTTCCACCGTCAGCCGGTCGCAGTGACGGTGTGTGTGTGTGTGTGTGTGTGTGTGTGTGCAGGACTCCCCTCTGACACCAACGTGGTGACGCCCAACACGGAGTGCAGCTGGGACTTCACCACCAAGACGCGCTCCACCAACGACGACGCCACCTCGCTGGACCTGGAGTGGGAGGACGAGGAAGGTGAGCGCTCCACGCCGAACCGTCGGCTTCCTGATGGAGTCTCACACACAGAGACACTGAGGTTTTCAAATACGCATTGAAAGGTTAACATTTCTTTACACTTTCATACCTGCTCTTCCATCCGTCAGGCATTTTAGACTAGAATACAAATACTTTATTGTTCCAGAGGGAAGTTCTCTGAAACATTGCTCCACACAGAAGAACCTGAGAGAAATCTGAATATCAAATAAAACAGTTGCAAAATGACATAAGTAATATGTACAAATCTTAATTGTGAGCACAGAAAGGATCAAATGAACCGAAACACAACAGGGAGGAGTTCTAGAGTCTCAGTGCCACAAGAAGAAAGAACATTTTAACCATTTCATCTCTTTTCTGAGCAATTTTACTTTTTTCCCTTTATATTTAGAAGTGTCTGTCGTATTTATAAATTCTATTCATTTTAGCATTTTTACTCCCCATTTCTTGTGGTTTCAGTTCTCTCTCTCTCTCAATTTAGTTTTTGTTCCTTTTATAAAAAGCCTTCTTTTATCCAATAGATAAGTTATTTTTTTAAATGTCTCTGGTGCATAAATGAAATGAAAAGAATATATGTGTATTTAGGTATAGTTTGGTGAAAGAGCACCAAAGCAGCAGCAGAGCTGCAGACGTCTGAGTTGGCTTGAAAAGTAAAGTTTTTATAGGAAAAAGCCAAATTACCTGGAGGAAACACAAACCGGCTCAGTGAAAACATGCAGACTGCACATACGGACTGCAGGCTGACTGTGAGGTGACGGGGCGAACCACTGCAGCACCATGTCAACCTGATGGAAACATAACTGAAACAGAGTGAAGAGAGAAACATGTAAATGCAGTTTTTGTTTTTTTTTTTTTTCAAACTTGTGGATAAAGCTCAGTAATGCTGTGGCCGTGTGGAACAAAAGCGCCAGCAGGGTTAAAAGTGGGGAAGAGTTGTGAAGCCGGGTTTTCCAGCAGCTGTGGTCGTGTCGCCGCAGGGATCAACCGGGCTCTGCCGGCCTGGGAGCGCTCCCGGACGGAGGAGGACATCCTGCGCGCGGCGCTGCGGCCCGGCGGCAAGCCGCCGACCAGCGGGCCCGCCTCGGCGTCCGAGGACTCGGCCGCGCTGGAGTGGGAGAACGACTTCGTGAGCACCCACCCGGAGGACCCCGCCGACTTCGAGGGCTTCGTCAACCCCGTCCTGGACACGCCCTCGGAGGACGCCGCCTCGGACTCCGGCCTCAGGGCCGACGACCGGGACAGATAGTGTCCGGCGGCGGGGGGGGGGGGGAGGCGGCGCCCTCTTCGGCTCGGAGCTCACCAGCTGGCCGCCTCTCGGGGTTCGAGTCCCGTCTCCACGCCGCCATGTTTTTATCCAACACACATTTTTGTTCCCAGTGCCTTCGTTTGCTAAATTCCCATTGTTCATATCTTCCACGAAGGATCACAGTCCTCCACACGTTCAGACACACCGGGACTCACAGTGGCGGCGCGGGATCGTTTTTTGAGTTGTACTTTTGTATCCTGAATGGTTCAGAATTGATGTGAGTTACGGCGAGGAGGCATACATCCTGACGCTGTAGCTGACAGTTGGTCTGGGTGTGTCAACAAGAGGCGTGCACGGAGCTGGACACTGTTTACATAAGAACAGAGCTGCTCACACCAAAGACTGTTGACTGAGTGCAGCAGGAAGGAAACCGACGTTCACTCTCATGCAGATCTGCTCCCTTCAGGCTCGTTCACTCTCTGCCGGTAAAACCTTGTAAAGAGTTTTGTTAACAGGAGGCGACAGATTTCACCGAGGCTCTCGGAGACGTTACAGGATCAGGTCAACGTGTGCGTGGACGCCTCGACGGCCTCGACCGCCTCGTCACAACCGGGACGACCTACAGAAATGTAAAGATGGCCGACGGGCCGGGCGGATGTCCCCGCCCACCTGACTCACCCCCACGTGGCTACCTCGCCCAGAGAAGCTGTCAGTCACGACTTTACACCCACTGTCAATTAACATATTTCTAAAAAGTCACCGTGTGGGAAACAACTCAAACCATCCTCAGAGCTGGAAGACGCTTTCCTCCGAGGGCCGATCCAGGTGTTTCACGTCATCCACATTTATTCATGTATATCCTACGAAGCCAAAGCCAACTGTCCTTCTTCTTCTTTTGGTCTGTCGTTTTATCTGAAGCTGGAGGTGATTCAGTAGGTCAGACGGTTTTGTTTCTCGTCGGAGCATTAGTCACCGGATTCCTCGAGTCAGCAGGCCGCTTCACGGAACACGTCACCGGTTCTGCTGCTCGTTCCCGAACCTCCTGCAGTGACGTCGGCTTCACTCAGCAGATTAAATCCCCTGGTGACGCAGCGCAGCGCCGCCACCCGATATGTTATTGATCAACCAACGGGGAGTTATCTCGGTATGCCTTTCAGTGAGCTGAAACCATCGTCAGACCTTCGTCAAGGAACCTCAACAAACCTCAGAGAGCAGAATTAAAACCTCTAGTATGTTTCGACATGATGGCTGCGAAGAACAGAAGCACAATCATGATTGAAAACAAACCAACTCGTTTCCACGGTGTGACTTTTTGACGCCACTTTAAGTTTGATCCTTCTTTCATGTGATGTTTTTTTTTTTTCACGCTGATTCTCTGTTTTTTTGAGGGGAATCAAACCGTACGATTGCACTCTAATTTCTGTTTTTAATGATTTTCTTTAGTATGCTCTCAGCTCCTAGAGGATGTTCACTGAAATGATTCACTGGTGTTGTGGAGGATGGGACGGAGGTGCACTGCTGTAGACACCGGCTCTTTGGGTTTTTCTTCTTGATTCAATGTGTAATTTAAAAACAGTTTCTTTTTTTTTTAACACATCAATACATTCTGCTGTGATTGTATGGACTGTACATTTCTATTGAAAACAAATGCAGCATAACATTCCTTGTCACATTGAAGAGAAGAATAAAAAAATGAAAAGCCTACAGGTCCAGCTCACTCATTTTTGAAGTCATGGTTATTTTTTTAATTGTACTTTTTTTTGTTTTTTGTTTTTTGAGGGGGTGGCACTTGTTTGCTGATTTTGGCCCACGGGCCTCATGTTTCACTGGGAACCCTCTAACTGTGGGGTGACAATGCTAACCGCGACACAAGCAGAACATCTGTACAACAAAATGGACAAAAATACACTAAAAAAAATCTAACAATTCTCTCCAATGCAAATTAAAATAAAGTTTTTTTATATATTTTTTTTTCTTTTTGAGAATTAGAAAAGAACAAGTTGATGCTTTAGCAATAATATGGAATGATGAGCAGTAAAATAATGCTGTAAATCCTTAAATTAGCTTTTTTTTTGTCGCAAGTCATGTTCAAGTCATGAAAAGCTCATATAATTCTCTACTTTTAATATATTACATTTAGACATGAACCTGGTTTCACTTCAGCTTCACAATGACTAACTTTTTCTTTAATAAAGTGCTGTTGAAGTTTTACACATTATACAAGATTCTGATCTGACTGAAATTATTTCAGTTCAGCAAATTTAGATTTAAATCAGGTGCACTGAAGCAGAGAAACCTTTAAAGAAACACTGAAGAGGACGTTTTGTTTTGTGTCTTTAGAACATATTAAAGGACAGATCTGCTCAGATTTTCACACATCTCTTTGCTTTTCTTGGACCGCCGCACACGAGTGGCTCCAGTCACACCCGACGAGGCCTATTTATGGCGCTTTTAAAAGAAGCTGCTTTTATTCATTCACAGTCACATGACTCAAACTGTGGCATTAAGTCCTTTCTAGAGGAAGACAAAGTCTTTGTTGATTCAAGCTGAGATTAAAGAAAAGGATAAAACAATACAATAAATATGATACATGAACTTTACGCACCGTCCACATCCAGCTTATGGAGCTTTGATGACAGTAATTTAAACAGCTGTCAGTCAAACCGGTCAGACTGACAGCTCATCTGTGGGCTGACTAAACGCCACGCTGACGATGACTGATCAGTAACACACACGCAGTGAAACACACTCATACATACCAAAGTGCTTATTATCTCACACACAACTTGCAAAGACTGGAATAACTCGTGGAAAGGATGAGTGAAATCATCCTCCAGTGCGGATTGCACAATGCAGGGTTACAGAAAGTGTGCCCAGTGCGAGTGTTTAATGCAATTGCAGCTCGTTTTAAAATGTGTTTTGATTTATTTTTCCTGTTTGAACCGTGTCATGACAGGATATTGGGCAGATGTGACTCATTTGGAAGAGTCCGTCATAAAACTACATGAAGCTGAGCAACGTGAACAGCTTAGAGATCACTCTTAGACTGTGATTTCAAAGGCTGTGGATACAAATGGCTCAGTCCTTTTACAGCTTCACCTCTTCTGTAAGTGCACGGTCATGTTGTTATAAAGCACATTTCACAGTCTGGTCACACTTTACACAACTGCTCCCAGTCGCTCGTCCCAATCAACTGACCTCCATTCTCCACGGGGAAACGCTGCACAGAGTGCTTTACATGTGGAAAATAAGAGGAGCTCAGTGGTACAACCCGAGCATGATGGGAAGACTCAGCTCGGTATATTTGACTATTTAAAGTAATTTACACTAATTGAAGCAAATCAGTTTAGCTGTTTACTCAAGAAAAAAGAAGAAGGATCCAAAGACTGGCATGTGGTTGTCTCACAGAAACTTTAGAGTCAGCATCTAAGGAATCAAACCATCAGCCCTGGACTTCAATGACAAACTGTATTTAATCCCAGCTCAAAAAGCTCTTTTGCTAACGACATTTATTCTTCCGTTTGTAGCATTTTGACGGATGTAAGCAGGTGTGATGTTCCTCGGCTGACAGTCACTGTTCACTGTAAATATTTAATCAGATCAATATAAACAGGGCTGCATTGCGGCAGATTTAAAAAAAGAAAAAAAAAATCTGCAGGTTCTGTGTGGGATTTGCTGTAAGATTTAACTAGTCCAAACATTTAAAGGCCCCTCGTGCCAAGGCTAAAAATCCACAGGAGAAAGACAGTCTGTAAAAAGTCCATTTTGATGCAGCGTTTCTGGCTTCAAAATAAAGTGGAATCTAACTGAGGTTGGGTCGTTTTCCTCAGATGACTTCAGGCTGCGATGGCCTCGTAAAGGCCGCTGATGCTCACAGTTTATCATTTGGAAAATCTCATTACCAGAAATGCAACAGTAACAGTCTGGAGTCTGTTTCCACAGGACGAAGTTATAAAAGTTACATGTGAAATCTTACAGGCTGAGCACATTTTACAAGTTATATTCCAACCCATAAGACACAATTGGCAGAAAGACACAACGATTCAACCTGTGCTGAAAAAGAAAGGAGTGAAATGACTGAAATCCTCCTCCTCGTGTGCAGGATGGAACGGAACAAGGCTTTCCCTCTGCAGGTTGTGATCGTCTGACGCCTCATTCAGCCTGTATGAGTCAAGGTGCAGTCTGGAGTTTGAAGATCAAAGGTTATCAAACATCTCTAGAGAGTACCTGGATAAAATCCACGCATGCACACATGAGAATATGCAAACTGCACAAGCCCAGATGGCCAGATTTGAACCCCCAGCCACTGCTCTGCTGTGCTGTGTGTCCTTTCTTATTGTCATACCCAAATTAAATTGGGTGTGAAAACAGTTTCTGTCCTTGTTCAGGCAAAGATGCACTCTGCATTTCTGACAGTTCATATGGGTAAAGTGTGCAGTGCCTGTATCTCCTTTTGGTTTCCATGGGAAATGATCCAGGCCATCCTTTCTTACATCGGTGGGCACCTCGGTGGCATCACATCACAAACAGCGGGGTACCTTGTCTCCATCTCCCAGTAAGCTTGAATCACAATCATGTAGTCACGTTTGTAAAATCACTTTTGTACAGTCATATTTACACATCTATGTTGTAGATATTGAGTTGTTTATTTAGTCAGACACTCATACAATCACATTTATATAGTCACATTCAAAGAGTCACGTTTATATATGCTTACAGCCATGTACAGTGGGATATTATCATTTTACTGTATTATCTGAGCAGTTTTCAGAGGTCCCAGTTCATGGAAGTGGGGGGCCTTAATGACCCAGTGCTCTGGACCCTGGAGTTTCATGATGCGTCCTTGACTGGAGAGGTTACAACACTGCTTTATGGGATGAACGAGGTTTTAAAAAAGGGACATTTGATGAAATAAAGCATTAAATCACAGTTGGTTTGCCCGCTAGTGGCTGAAAGTGAGAGCTGCACATCATTAAGGACGGAGCCGCGGACGGACGGACGGAGGGACGGAGGGGGAATCGGCGCTCCGAACGTTCTCCTGACGGGGAAGAGAGGCCAGTCCGACCCGGAGACGTGTGGAGCGGTGGCCATTAGTCTGGATAATTAAATCTAAAAGGATTAACAGCGTGTGGGGAGACACGGATTGAAACAGAGGACCACAAAAGACAACAATACACAAGAAGACCGAGTCCAGACTGAGTGGAGCCAGCAACTTGTGAGACGTCCCAGAGCCGCAGCACCCCCACCGTAAGACCCGCAACTTCACGCTCCAGAGCGGCAAAAACACACTTCCAAAGACACATACTGTTTTTACTCTATCACGTGTTTTACTATTTCACACCACCACAATTATAAAATCAGAGATACAGTTTTAGAGATATTAAAGTTGATTCAGGTGGACCATAATCACACGTTCGCACAAGGAAAACGAGAATTTGTGGTATAAAATAATAAACAATGCTTCTATTTATTATATAAGGTGTATCACTTTTGAAGTTATTAACAAAAACGTCCTTTACCGTACGAGCGAAAAGGGGACTAGTTAACGGGGCGTGCGGAGGGATATGCACTCCGCCTTCCCAGTAGTCTACTAGACTCCGGGATCTGGAGGACATGGCACGGAGAGACGGAGGGAAGCGCCGCTGCTCAAAACGCTAAATCCCGTCGAGAAAGTTAAAAACTTCAGCCGGGGAGTTCACGGACAGAGGCAGAATCATGACCCGTGAGCGCCGCTGAAAGGTTGGTGTCCGCCGGGTAGTTTTGGGGTTGAAGTGCGGGGACCTACATCAGCGGGCTGTCCGGAGGCTCGACGCCGCGCCGCCGTCTGAGAGGTTAGGGTTAGCTGTTAGCTTAGCATCAGTTCCAAAAAGTTAGTGGAATGGAGGAAGAAAAGGAAGGCTGAAGAAAACCGACAAGAACACTAAACCTAATTTTCAGCACTGGTGTGTGTTGTTTAGAAGCCTAGTCTCCCGAGCGTCTGATTGGCGTGAGTTAATTGCTTTTTATAGTGTCTGTTTAAAACTTTAAACAAGTTGTAAGAGATCGCTAAGCTAGTTAGCAAACTCGGTTACTCACATTAGCCCGCTGCATACCAGCTAGCTAATGCCTCCGAAGTGATGTATTATGTTATGACTGCGTGTATTTTGGTGGCACGGTGAAGTTAGAGCTGCTCTAAAAGCTATTTTTACTGCTGTTTGGGGATTTGTGTAACATCAGATGCGTCTGTCTGAATCCCTTTTCTCTCTTTCTCTGGGTGGGGGGTGCTGACTGCTCTGCGAGCCAGTCCTTCCATATTGTCTGTTCCCTGTACTTCAGACTTGTCAAGCTTTTCCGACTGACTCCAAACAAACCTCTGACTACAGGACATGCACCAGTAACTGTATTTAAAACCCTTGTTGGAAGAAGGGATTTCTCAAATCTCCTCTGAGGAGCCAAACTGATAGAGCAGTGATTTTCTTGCCTCCATTTGGTTTTGTTTCAGTTTTTTTAAATTAATTTATGATTTTATATATATCATAAAATGTCATGGCTAGCATAACCACCATCGTCACTGCCATCAGTATAAACACCATAGTGCAGCATACATTCACAAAGTACGGGATTATATTAGTAGTGGTCCACACACTGGTATCATTGATATTAAAACCGTAGAATGATGAGGTTGACGATATTAAAATGCTTTAGATTTTTGATTAAATCATCTAATCAGTAAAAAATGTAACACTAACAGCAATATTTGAATCAACACTGTGTGCCAAGTGAATTTTTAGTCGCATTTCTGATTTGGTGCACTGACATGTGCTGAAGATGCAAATCACAATGAATATTTAATGTCATGTAGTTTACACAAGAAATGTAAACAGTAGAATAAACAAATATAAAGACTGAAATAGGATTAAGGATGAAAACCGTTACGACTGACAACTATAAGCATCTAATTTTCCTCTTGTGCAGTTCTTGATTATAATGTAATACAATCATGAAACCAAAACCTATTTTACAAGAAACAGTGCTGTTTTTGCGTATTTTTCTTACTCGAGCTACGCAGCCGTGTCACCATTATTATAGAAACAACTCTCAGCAAATTTGATTTCATTTGTTTTAATTTTCAACTGATTGTATTTTTTTTTTTTTGGTCTTACCGTGCTTCATTGATTTCACTGAAGTGTGATAGATTTATTTTGAAGCTGCTACTACAAGACTTTGATCTGACTTCTTTACAGTTCTGTCTTACCTTCACATAAATGCCTACATAAAAGTAAGACATTGATATAGCATTAATTTACTCATGCTGGAGCTGATCCCTGTGGTGTGTATATTCAGTCCACCATCCAATCACCAGGAGGAAACTGTGGTAGCCAGGGGATGTCAGTGCAGTAAAAGGAAGAATGTGCAAACTGCATGTAGAATAGTCTCAGAGACTGTGAAAGGAACCAGTGGTGGGAGGGAACTAAATTCAAATACAGCAACAGTGTAACTAAAAAAACAAAAGCAAGGTCAGACATTATTACATTCAAGAGCTGAATGTGGAAATCTAGATTCTTTTGCTTTGAATAGTGATCTGTCAGTATGAGAAAGGTTACATAACTTTGTAGCCATCCTCAGTGTTGTGTGACCAGTCTGATTGTCTTTAGCACTCACGGAGAGAAGAAAGTCCACATTTTACATATTTTTCACTGGACCAAAACAAGTCACGCTGCTTGCATGTGTTCAGCACGGGCGTTTCAAGGTCTTTCTAACAAACAGTGCATCTGATAACAATTTGTGTTTGTTAGATCAATACCAATGTAAAATGTGACTAATTACTGGCTTCATTCCTGTGTGAAAAACCTGAATTGCCTTTTCAACATTTTGTATGAATTTATAATGCTAAAAGTAGTCTTTTTTTTTTTCTGAATGTTGAAATTGAGGAAGGCTAATCACTCCTCTCTTCTGAACAGTGGTCTTGAATGTGTGTCAAAGGGTTTTCTTGTTGGGACAGCATATGTAGGTCATTATCCAACAAAATATATATCAACTGTGTGCTCAGGAATTCCAGGTGGTATCTGTGAAAGCACAGGTCACCTGCAGCCATGCCCACAGTTATCATTGACTGATAAATAATTTTCAGTTAGCACATTTAGCAATCCGGCTTTGTAACACGTGCTTAGTTTGATCTGAATCCTTTGGCGAGATCCCAGCGTACCATCAGTTTATAAAAACGGTCATCTCTGTCGTTGAGATTGGCATTTGTTGTTCAGACAAGTCAGATCTACAAAATATCTGTCAAATAGTATGTGTTTCTACATGTTGCATGGAGGTTGGATGCATCCCAACATTATAAATCTGTTCGTTGTCATTGTTAATTCAACAATGAGCTGATGAATCAGTCCTGAGCCAGTCTAAAAGAGGCCTGGCACATCCAGATCTTATCAGGATATGTTGAAACGACCACTGCAACGTAGCCCAGTGGATGCCAGATGAGCTCATAACTTTTACAGGATGATCCTTTTTTTGTGTGTCTGTGTGTGTGTGTGTGTGTGTGTGTGTATGCCTACATGTCCTACTTGTGGAGGTTTCCCTCCGCTTTCATGTGCGTGCAGAACAATGAGCAGTGGGAGTGGGTGCAGTGCTGCTGGACAGCTGTGTGTTGGAAGGGAGGGATCGGGCTGAGATGGGATGAGGGAGGAAGCAGCTCTTTGTGGTTACATCCTTTTTGACCAGGCCAGTTTCACAAGCCCCCGAACAGCTGTGGCATGTGTTCGACCCACTGCTCGCCTGGTCTGCATGATGTGGATGAGCCGGACTGCGACAATTGTTAAATGTGAACTCGCCGGTTTCTCCGGGCCTACATGAAGGCTAATGCATGATGAAGCAGTTGGGTGTCGTGTGTAACCTGCTGGGATTTTCCCCTTCGTAAGTTTGAATCATTTATCGGTGGTGCCATAGTTAGGTAACATTTGTATCAAAGAAATTGGCATTTTGAGAAACATGCTCGCTGAAAGATGCCGACGTCATGCAGTCTGCAAAGGGAGACACTTTCACCCACTTTATTCCGAAGATGAGTTCCAACAGAAGGTTTGAGGTCTTTTTACTAAAGGAAGCATGTAGTTAAGTGCTCGAAGGAGATGGATTTTAGACATTTCATGGATTTATATGCAAGGAAGCATTGTAAAATATTGCATTTTGTTGTGCTATGTTTATAAGGAAGCAAATAGTAATATTTAGCTACTTGCCTAGACTTAGTACCGTCATTAAATGCCATAAAGTCTGATTCATACACCAACATGTAAAGACTATGTAAACCGCGAGTCGCCTCCATACAGCCTCTGCCTCCTCCACCTCCTGCCTTACAGCAGTGCGCATAGGGCAGTGTGTCGCGTCTATCTAGCCACTGCCCTATGTGCACTGTAGACCAAGGGACCGATTGATAAACGTGAAGCCAGCACTGTCCCCTGGCCCTGGACTGGGCTCACACAGAGAGGAGAGGACTGTTGTTGATTTCGTTTCATTCTGTAGTTCAGATGAGTTCTGTCTCATCAGCTGGTATTGAGATGAGCATCTTTCTCAGCTGACGTCACTGTCAGAATGTTAGCTTGTTAGTCAGTCAGCTGTTAGCTTTTTGTGACTATGCGTTGCTGCTGTTGGTCATTGAGCTCTGAATCCCTCTGGGTTGATGATAAGCAGAATAATTTTAACAGCATTTTATTTTATTTATTTATTTATTTATTTATTTATTTATTTATTTTTTGAGGGGGCTGGGTTGAGCCACATTTTAAAGGATAACGTAAAGATTATCATTATCAAAAATTTACCAAGAACAGTTGATTCTTTTTTCTTTTTTTTTTTAACACATATCACACACACCCTGCTCTCACAACAGTGCTGGCGCATGATATCACATATTACTCATCGGGTTGTATCGGAGATCCTTTAAGGAACGAGTACTCCATGCATTATCGGACCCGATTGGTGCATCCTTATATTTGTACAGTAAACAACCTGTCCAAATGAGATTAATGCTCTGTTTGAGCATCATCTCCTTCTCCACCAACTCTCCTGAAAATGTGAGGGAAATTTGCTCTGCCTGATAATCTATTAAAAAAACGGCAATGATGACAATCAAGAAACTTGACCTCACATTAGAAAAACCTCTACAGTGCATGTTGGATTAGCCATAGGTAGTCGAGTCATTTGCCTGCTCCCTGGAAAAGGCTCGTGATGAGGGTGTGACAAATCAGAAAAGGACACGTGGAAAAGAGGAAACCAACAAGGGGCTCTGTGCGCTGTTTTTCAATAAGCTTGTTTTCTTTCTAAAGTATTTAAGTTGTGATTAAAATTAGGTAAGAAGGTCAAGTCATAATTTTGTTCCTGGTCCGATTGTAGATTGAGACTGTGTGTGATCGTGCTAGCAATGGTTTGTTTACACTCATTGGTTCTCATTCTCTTTTCTTACAGAGTGCCGTCATACTGAAACCTATTGCCCTGGTTGGAGAAATAACCATTGGACGACCTGGGAGTTCTTGAGCAATGATCCCTTCCTTATAAGACGTGTGTCAAAGTTGCCACCGCCTGTCAGTTGCACACAGGTTCTGATCAGAGCTCCTGCAGCCTGCACAGCACCGTCCCTCCCTCCCTCCCTCCCTCGCTTGCTCGCCCCTCCATCAGTGGTGGTGACCCAGCTCCGGACAGCTTGCTGGAGGGCCCTTCCTGAGCAGCAGCAGCTGCGTCCTGCTTGCTGACTCCCGTCCCTCCCCTGCTTCCTGTCCTTGGTCAGACAAGGCTAAAGTCTCCTCTCCCCTCACCCCACCCCTCATTTCTGTCAGCTCCTCATACTCACACACCCAAGCAGCTCTTTTTGTTGACCGCACGCTCACCGACTGTTTGAGGCTCTTTGGAGATCGTCAGCAGGAGTGACACTCGTAAACACCTTCACAGATCTGGACTGAACGTCCACCACAGATTTTTGTTTTATTTTTTTTTTAAGCACATAGCACAGCTCAGAGGATGACCTCCATGTCCAGTCTCTTCTCCTTCACAAGTCCGGCAGTCAAACGGCTGCTCGGTTGGAAGCAGGGGGACGAGGAGGAGAAATGGGCAGAGAAGGCAGTGGACGCGTTGGTGAAAAAGCTCAAGAAGAAGAAAGGTGCCATGGAGGACCTGGAGAAGGCTCTGAGCTGCCCCGGTCAGCCCAGCAAGTGTGTTACCATTCCAAGATCCCTGGACGGCCGGCTGCAGGTTTCCCACAGGAAGGGCCTTCCTCATGTCATCTACTGCAGAGTGTGGCGCTGGCCGGACCTGCAGTCTCACCACGAGCTCAAGCCCCTGGAGGTGTGTGAATACCCATTTGGCTCCAAACAGAAGGAGGTCTGCATCAACCCTTATCACTACAAGCGAGTGGAGAGTCCTGGTAGGTGCTTCTCACTAAACAATCTAAGCTAATTTGATTGCATCTTGTAAAATAATTTTTTACCTTTGCTTTAAAATACATCTGAGACTGCCTTCTTTCTGTCCAGATGTTGGTAAGACTGTGATACGCTGATCCACAATAACATCCTTATCTCTCGTCACCTTCAACTGGAAAACATTGTGCAGCTGTACACATCTCTGAGCTCTCCTTGTAAACTGTAGAGCCCGTAAGCAAATCCACAAAGGTCAGGAGGCTGTCATCAAACGGGCCTGGTCTTCCCGCCCCCTCCATTTCACAGAAAATCAATATCACTAGCTGTAGGAGTCTTATTAGATTATGTGCCTCAGGCACTCCAGATGGGGTGTGGCATCAGAGAGTGCCTCACTAAATGCATAAACCACTCAGGCTAAACTCCCGGCACTTTCCCTCTGCCGATCCCTCCGCGGCGCTCACACACGCTCGCGGATGACCCTGAGAGGACGGCCCCTCTGACGCTGGGCCGGTTTGGGATTTCCAGCCCCGTATTGACCACCTCAAGGATGTGGATCACATGTCAGTCAGGAGAGACTGCACGCTGTATCGTTCGGAGCGAAGCCGGCAGGCTCGTATCGGAGCCTTGACGCCGGGACTTTGTATGTTAGCAGATGAACATCAAGGCTGTGGAAGAACACACAATCCTTTTGGCATAGGTGACGAGAAAATAAATATAGAAGACCTTGGCCGTGGTTGTTTGTCTACCAAGGTCTGAAGTGACTTGTGAGGAATGTCTCCTTGTTGTTTAGCAGTGGTATGTGTTGAATGTTGGAAACTGATGCAGTTATAGAGTGCTGTCATATCAAAACTCCAGTCTTGCTCTGATTGAAACTATATTTGTTTTATTTATGTTCACTTTTTCCTTTTAATTATCAGATTTTCATTTTGTTTTCAGCTTACACTGACACTCGTTGAAATGATTTTGTGAAAAATTGTGTCCATCGTTTACTTGATCAACTGTTTTTTACAAAGAGGATGTCATTCAAGGACCTCTTCTAACATTTCCTGTGTTTCCTTGTTAAGGGAACAGATTCATTACTGAAAAAGTACAGCACAACCATAGAAAGATATAGAGATAGCTGATAGACGCAGGCATCTCATATGGAATATTTGTGTGTGTTTTCTCCCCCCCTCCTTCCAGTGCTCCCTCCTGTCCTGGTACCACGCCACAGCGAGTTCAACCCACAGCACAGCTTGCTGGTACAATTTCGCAACCTCACCCACAACGAGCCCCACATGCCCCTGAACGCCACCTTTCCAGAGTCCTTCCAGCAGCCGCACAGCGGCGGCGGCAGCACCACCAGCGGCGGCGGTGGAGGCGGAGGGGGTGGCGGCTCCTTCCCCATTTCTCCCAACTCTCCTTATCCGCCGTCTCCAGCCAGCAGTGGTACTTATCCAAACTCTCCTGCCAGCTCGGGACCCTCCAGTCCATTCCAGCTCCCAGGTACTCCCAATATGTGTGTATTTGTATGTGAGATCTCCGATCCCTGGCCCTGGGAATGATGCCAAATAACTGCGTTTCTCTAAATTTGCTAATTGCTGCCTAAGCAGATGTCTTGTACGTTGTTTTTCCCTGCGTGCCTCGGAGATCCAGGCGGCTCATGTTGCATCTCTGTAGGGAATGGGTTAGCATGTGGCTCAGCAACTGAGGGATGTGTGTCATCTGACACCGTTTCCGGGGTTCGGATCCTGTGATGATTGTTTGGGTCTACGGAGACTCGAGTGGCGTGTGTGTATGTGTGAAAGACCATTTGCCAGCGGCGGCAGCAGCAGCAGCAACTGGTCTCATCCTCGCTAACTGCTCTCTTAATGTCTCAGCTGACACCCCGCCCCCGGCCTACATGCCCCCCGACGAGCAGCTGGGACAGGAGAGCCAGTCCATGGACACGAGCAGCAGCCTGGTACCACAGAACATGGCCAGAGGAGGTGAGCCTGCTGTGATTCGTGGTTCCTACAGGCCAGTGAGAACACCAAACACTTCTTCAAATAATGTAGGTTAGACCAGGGGTATCAAACTAATCAGCTTTAACGTTAGCTTTAACGTTAACTTTAACTCGCTTTCATGGCAGAATCACTGGTATTTCAGCTCAGGCCTCACTGTGGGGTCGTCTACTATTGAGAAATTTGTTTAAAAAAAAAAAAAAAAAAAAAATGTATGTGCTTGGGGGTTTGATGGGCCGGGTTGGAGCCTCCAGCGGGCCAGTTTTGGCCCTTTTGTTTGACACCCCTGGTTTGGACAGAGTCATAAGGAACCGCCAGTGTCCTGCTCAGATCCTCCTGATTGTGATGAAGAGCTCAATATTTGGCTTCCAGCAGAGCTTCATGCTCAGACATGCAGGACTGCAAACCTCCGGGACACAAAACCACAGTCTCAATGAGCATGTTTACACAGAAAGTAATCTCATAATTGCAATAATCTCATCTGACACGTTGACATGCACTTCAGAAATCCTGCTTATCTCACTACGCTTGCTCATTTTATTTCCCTTAAGAGTGCAGTTTTTGATGTAAGATTCTAACTTCACATACTAAAGACATGCACACAATAAGTTTGATTAATGGGTAAACATACGTGCATGTATTGTGTAAAGACAAAGGTGTGCTAATCCTATTCCCCTAAATAAAAGCACATCATTGTTTGAGTAATCTGATAACTCCAGAAGTTGGATAATGATCAGATTCTTTATGTAAGCTCTGCAGAGGTGTTTCTTTGGCCCTCCCTGTTGAGATGTTGCTTTGCTCCAGCACAGCTGACACCACATTACAATTTTCACATTAATGTCCAATCCAGGAGGAAATGACAGAGAGCTGCTGCCATCCGTCCTGAATATATGAAATTAATCAGCTGCTGCAGTTTGAAGACGTTATAAAATGTGCTGCACTCGTCGGCTCTTAGCGGTTTCTGTTCTTGTTACGCCTTCTTTCTTAAATGTAATTGAACAGCTAAGATAAGTTTTTTTTAATCACTTGTGTGGATGACTGAACATTTTAATAGCTTTAACAGCACAATTTGCACAGTGCTTTAGATGTGCTTGATAGCTAAATGTGATCATTAAGTGTAAACTGGCAGCTGGATTCAGCTCTCTCTGAAGACTGAAATATCTGGTGTTTTAAAAGTGAGAAGTGTGATTAAACACAGTGAAGGATTAGATTCCTGGAATTAAACTTGAAGATGAACAGAAACATTTCAATTACTGAAAGCAAAAAATCATTGCAATAAAAGCAAATCTACTTTATTCAGACCTATTTGATGCAGGTTAAACTTTTTCAACTGGAAGCTGTTTGAGGCGCCTTCATGGTTCTGGGTGTGATTTGTCCTCAGATGTGCAGCCAGTGGAGTACGAGGAGCCGAGCCACTGGTGCTCCATTGTCTACTACGAACTCAACAATCGGGTGGGGGAGGCTTACCACGCCTCGTCCACCAGCGTGCTCGTGGACGGCTTCACCGACCCCTCCAACAACAAGAACCGCTTCTGCCTCGGGCTGCTGTCCAACGTCAACCGCAACTCCACCATCGAGAACACCCGCCGACACATCGGCAAAGGTGGGGCTCCTCAGCGGGACGCAGCCGGAGCGGAAACCAGGTGCAGGAGGTGTGATTCAGACCCTCTGACGTGTTGTTTCTGCCCCCCCCCAGGAGTGCACCTGTACTACGTGGGAGGGGAGGTGTACGCAGAGTGTCTCAGCGACACCAGCATCTTTGTCCAGAGTCGTAACTGCAACTACCACCACGGCTTCCACCCCACCACCGTCTGCAAGATCCCCAGCGGCTGCAGCCTGAAGATCTTCAACAACCAGGAGTTCGCTCAGCTGCTGGCGCAGTCAGTCAACCACGGCTTCGAGGCGGTCTACGAGCTCACCAAGATGTGCACCATTAGGATGAGTTTTGTCAAGGTGAGGGAGTGGAGCGCGCCGGCCGGCGGTGGGGGGAGTGAGCTGAGCTGTTGTTGACCTGGTGTTTTCCTCTTCTCAGGGCTGGGGAGCGGAGTATCACCGTCAGGACGTCACCAGCACCCCCTGCTGGATTGAGGTGCACCTGCACGGACCCCTGCAGTGGCTGGACAAAGTGCTAACACAGATGGGCTCGCCTCTCAACCCAATCTCCTCCGTGTCCTAATAATGGAGGCCTGTTTTTACTTTTTTTAATTTTTTTTTTTTTTTTTTTTTTTTTTACTTCTGTCTCTCTCCCCTTGACGATTTATAATTTAAAGCGGTCTTAATGGCTGAACTGTTTACACTTAATTTGGGAAGGGATTTTAGAGTCTGGCTGGAAGTTCAACAGCAGCCAGAATCCAGCGTTTCCAGTAAAAACCAGGAGGAGGAGGAGGAGGAGAGGGACACACTACTGCTTGACAATTCTACCACATGTGCAAGAATGGAGGGCTCTGGCGTCGAGCTCGGACCTGCCCACTGTTCTTTTTTGCATTGACTTTTATTGTGTTCATCAAATGACTTTATTTCCCGACATGTGTCGTTTTTAATGAAGCGGAAGTGTTTTTTTTTTTTTTTTTTTTTTTTTTTTTTTTTGGCCTTGTGTCCGACAGACTGTTGGAATTCTTCCGGAAAACCTTTCTTACATTGTCGTCTCAATGTCAGATATTTACAAATAAGATATAGAAACAATTATGTTTACCATTAGACTCGAGATATAACAAATGCTTTCTTTTTATAGTCTCTACTGCTAGAAATGAACACTGAGCTACTGCCTTTGAAAGACGTTGTGTATGCCAACATGATAGATTTTTTTTTCTTTTTGATATGGGAGATCAATCACTGAACAAGTTTAACATGCCATAAGCTAACAACATTGTGAATGTTACATCTATTGCAATAGACGTAGTCACCTATGATATAATCAGACCGCAGACACCTTCACTATCGGTTCTTGTTTTACTCTCCAGTTCAAGTAAGAGTGACTGTATGTCCCATACTCACTGTATTAACAATAATGTGCACTCATGGGTTTTGTGGAGGCATATGGAACTTTTGGCGTGGGTACCAAGGCATTATGTTGTTAGATAATTGACTTCAATAGCTCAATGAAATAAACAGGTTATTTGGTAACTCATTTATTTGAATTTTGTGCTTCAGTATTGAATAGTTCAGCAGTGCGTGGATACAGCAACACCACACATGCATTGTGGATTGTCAAAGTGTCCTTGAGCAAGACTCGATTCTGAACTGCTCTCACTGAAAAGACGTCACACCGTGCACGTGGCAGCCATATACATTTATTTAGCCAGTAGTAGCCTTGAGGTTACAGACTGTATCACAAGTGTGCAGGTTTGATTCCACATCACCCACTGATGAGTAAATACAAAGTGATTTAACAAAGACTGACACGATAGTTTCACCACTGAAGTTTTAGTTGCTGTTTTAAAAATGTTGAAGTTAAAGACACAGATTCAAAAATATTTATGCTTGTGTTGGTAAGTTTGATCATTTGTGTTCAGGTAGGTTTGTATAAATAAATGTTTTGGGGCTATCGGGCTGCAGGAGGGATTTCCCCGCTAAATATAAACGTTCATAAAGCTTGAGAAAGCTCAGATTGCTGTGCAGGATTATTTACAGTCGGTGGGCTGAAGTGAGAGGGCTCAACTGGACACACAACTTCCTATTGGTCCACGTCCGTGTTTACCGTAAGTCTGCTGAACGAGGGGCCGACTGAAACACACTGCCGCGGAAAACACGGGGCATACACACACCGCCCGGGAGGAAACGGGTTCAGTCCCCATCTGAAGTTATTTGAAGAACATACAGTTCGAGATTAGAACTGATAACGCCTGAGTGTGTGTGCAGCTAACGGCACGCGGCGATGCATGAAATTCGTCTTGCGCACGCATTACCGTAAGAACCGGACGTGAGGTGGCTCCCCAGGAGCAAGCCAAAGATAAACACGTAGACAGACAAACAGGGCGAAGATAAGACATTAGAGGGAAGGCGGCGGAGAAATTGTCGCCATGGAGTAACCGGCGGGGACGTCCAGGTTTCAGCAGGAAAGGAGACGTCGCTCGGTTCGAGAAAGGAGTCCGTCTTCCGCAGACGTCGAGTCGGTGAGTCCCGCAGAGCGGCCACGGCTAGCTGACGGCGGCTAGCAGCTGCTCCCCACCAGCCCGCTCTCTGACTCCGACTGGCAGATAACTTCAGCATTTCTGATCCTAACTATTAAAGATGAGTGTCACCATCTCACCCTCGCTGTGTTGAGCTTCAGTCTTTTTTAGGACGGCGCCACGAGCAGTAGTTGGACAGTTAGTCTCCATTTTTAGCATGTTAGCTTCGTGGCTAGTGAGTTAATAATGCAGCCGAACGAGCACGTTCGTTCTCTAAACTAAATATTAACTACAGCACACATGTGAATAAAAACTATTTAAGAGATTAACTAACTGCTGTAATCCAGAGACACGCAGTTGAATAGAAACCAGCTGTGCTCTCGTTACTGCTATGCAGCTAAAAGTGAAACTGGGCTAGTGTCATTTTGAATGTATTAAAAAGTCAGCTCAGTTCAACTTTTGTAAGCTTTAACGCGATCCGCAAACTCGATCTTCCAGAATGAGCTATTTATTCGTATGTGCTAACAGATGTTGCCATTAAAATCCTCCTCCACCCACTGAGCACTGAGCAGTCATTGAGGTGAACTGATAACAGTTTATTTACATGCTCCATGTTGTATTAAGATAGTTCCAGCTCCATATGGAAAGAACTGCCACAATTCATAAATCTTATCCGCTGTTTTTAATTTTTAACTCTTAAATAAATTTGTTACAAAGAGCTGCAGGTTGACAAACAGTGAAGTGAGAAACACATTTTTCTCACTAAGTTAGAGGTCTTGCAAATACACTGGCAGAGCTTACATCCACTCCACTGCATGGTTGACTGACATGTCACCAAACAGAAGCCATGGCAGTGTTAAAACTGTTCTTACATAATGAGATTATTGTTTTTGAAATAATGCTAACTAGGGCTGAGCGATATATTGTTATCATATCGATATTGGGATATGAACATTCAGGACATTAGTTTCTCAAAATCAACGATATCAAGATTTCCCCTGCTTGCCCTGCATGTAAGCTCGCCCACGCACAGGTAAGGCCAGCTAACCACAAACCTCGTTTACTGGTTGACAGCTGATGGCAGAGGGCGGTTGCAGAATCTGCACCAACGAGTTTGGTGGTAGTGGCATTGAGTTCTCATAAATAAAACTTGCAGTTTTAATTTTTTTTTACATCCTTTTGTATTATGATGTTTTTATTTTTCTGAAAAATGCTTAACTTTCACTGAGTCCATTGTAATATATCGTATTGATATCGAGATATCTGGCATGGATATCGAGATATGAAATGTTGCCCATATCGTTCAGCCCTAATGCTAACCACATCTTCCTTGAAAAACCTGCCTCCGTGTCTGGTGTTCTGCTGGTACGTCTGTAACAACATATTTAAGAGCCTTTCTCCTAAATCAAGTATTACTGGCTGGACATGTAACAACCATAAAACTGTCAAGATCACTTTCATGCTGAAAGTTGGCTTTTATTTGCATGCTGCTTCGCTCCATCGGTCAGGTCACACACATACACACACACACACTCACTCACTCTCGTTCCTCACCTGCTCGGTGTCCCTCCGCAGGATCTGTAGCTGAGTCCAACATGGTGAGGACGGCCTTGGTGACGGCCACCAGTCTGGCTCTGACTGGAGCTGTGGTGGCGCACGCCTACATCCTCAAGCACCAGTTCTACCCCACGGTGGTCTACCTCACCAAGAGCAGCCCCAGCATGGCGGTAAGAGCGGTGCTGAACCGTGAGTTCTGTTTGTGATGGTGTGAAGTTTGATAAAGTACCAGTGTTGTTGTTGTGTCTGGTATCAGGTCCTGTACATTCAGGCGTTTGTGCTGGTGTTTCTGCTGGGGAAGTTCATGAGGAAGGTGTTTTTTGGACAGCTAAGGGCTGCAGAAATGGAGGTAGGGCTCTTCTTCTACATCAGGTTAAGAGGATGGTTTTTTCAGCTGCACCTTCACTTCTTGTGCATCCATCGTGTCGTCTCTGTCTGCCCCTCAGCACCTCATCGAGCGCTCCTGGTATGCGGTGACCGAGACGTGCCTGGCCTTCACCGTGTTCAGGGACGACTTCTCCCCTCGCTTCGTGGCCCTCTTCACCCTCCTGCTCTTCCTCAAGTGCTTCCACTGGCTGGCCGAGGACCGAGTGGACTTTGTGAGTCACAAGCATGAAAACATTAATCTTCCATGTCCTTAAGACTCATGCACAAACAGCACAACAGGTAGAGACATGAATGAGGCATGGGACAGCAGGGCAGTGTCCTGTTGAGATGATCCAGCTGAAACTCAGAAGATCTTATTCTTCATTTATATGTTGATCATTAAAAATGTTAAAGTGAAACTGTGTGGAGAGTCTGATGACTCACCTGACACTCCTGCAGCTTTCCTTTTTCAGCCGAGCTGATTTTGGATGTTAGCTCAAATGGAGAAATGTAAATTTTATACAATTAGCTGCTAAAATCTTCCACCCTGAGGAGTCTTTTTCCTGCTACTCTGTAAATATACACAAGCTGAGTGTAAAAAGGCTCCACTGTGAGTCTGTTGAGTTTGTGTTTCTGCTATTGACCTGCACACGTATTTACACAGAGCTGCTGTAACTTGGCATACATTTCAGTTTCCTTGTTCTTTCTGTTGTGTCGCTGGTAATCCTTTGCTTCCTTTAATCTGTGTTTTAATCCTGTGTGTGTCAGATGGAACGGAGTCCAAACATATCGTGGTTGTTTCACCTGAGAGTGCTGTGTAAGTACTTTTGTCCGTCAGTCAGAAATCATTTCTCATTTGATTCTTTCACTTCTGTTTTTGGGATTTCATCACGGTGCGATTCTCGAGATGAATGAAACTGTATGTAAATGATCCATTTGCACATCAGGCCAGGTGCTCTGGAGTTTAACGTAACCACAGATAATCTCACTGCTTCATTAGCTCTTATTCACGGACTGAACAGTGACCTGATATCTTTCAAACTGATTTCAGTGTTTCAGAGTCAGCAGTTAAAGTTTAACACCATGTCTATCTCTCCAGGTAGATGTTTTCACTCCTTCACTGTGGATTTGTGTGTGTTGTGCAGCTCTCATGGGACTGCTGGGTGTCATGGACTTCCTGTTTGTCAACCACGCCTGTCACAGTATCATCACCCGGGGAGCTTCAGTCCAGCTGGTCTTTGGTTTTGAGGTTTGTCGAACTTCATTGAGGCTTTGATTATTGAAGCTGTGAGACAGGATGCGTCTGTGTTGACCGGTACCTGGTGTTTTGGCTGTATTAGGATGCAGAGCACCCATATGAGAGGGGGCTAATATTTTAAATTATGTAGTAGATCTGAGTGCAGTATGAACACCAAGTATCAACAAACACACAAGGAAATGCACACATTCTGTATGCAGCTGATTTATCTGAACGAGTCTTTGTGTGACTCTGATATCACGTGTTTGACCGCTGCACGGCTCATTGTCCCAACATGCAAGAAAGCGGCATTGCAAAACCGGCATGCTCCAAGATTTCAGCAATTTCAGATTTCAGTCCAGGCCAGAGGTTCTCAACCGCTCCCTCTCCCCACTGTGCTCCAGCGTCGCCACGCTCCTCCACAAAGTATTCTCCTGCTGCGTGGATGTTGGATCAGTGGTGCAAAAAGGGAATTAAACTTCTTTATGAAATTTGTTTTCCACTCACAAAGACTCAATTCCACTCATTTCAACTCGGTTCATAAAGTCTGGCAACACTCTGTGACCCCTGTGAGATTGAGAATGGCCACTCTAGTCCACAGCTGTCTCACAATAAGATCAATGGAGATATGAATTGTAAATCTACTATAGAAAAAATAAATAAAATCAGCAACCTTTTATCTTCACATTCTCAGTACGCCATCCTGCTCACCATGGTGCTCACTACCTTCATCAAGTACATCCTGCACACCATCGACCTGCAGAGCGAGAATCCGTGGGACAACAAGGCCGTCTACATGCTCTACACCGAGCTCTTCACAGGTGCTGCCGTCAGACCGAAACACACATTTCCCTCTGTCCGCCGTGCGCTTTCTGTCACTGAGACGCTGGACGGCGTTTGAATTCCAGGTTTCATCAAAGTGCTTCTCTACATCGCCTTCATGACCATCATGATAAAGGTCCACACCTTCCCCCTGTTCGCCATCCGACCCATGTATCTGGCCATGAGGTGAGCGGCGTCTGTCTGCGCGAGTCCGTCTTCATGGCTTCACTTCCCCGGAGTGAATATCGCTTCATGTTGTTTGCTGTCTCCTCTCAGGCAGTTCAAGAAAGCTGTGACGGACGCTATAATGTCTCGGAGAGCCATCCGCAACATGAACACGCTGTGAGTTCCCCTCTCTGGGTTAGAGATGCCGTGCTGAGGGGTTCTGGTTGACTGTGGTGTCTCTTCAGGTACCCTGATGCCACTCCTGAAGATCTGCAGGCTTCGGACAACGTCTGCATCATCTGTCGCGAGGAGATGGTGACCGGAGCCAAGAAGCTGCCGTGCAATCACATCTTCCACTCCAGGTGGGTGGAGCGCTTGGCTTCCGCTCGCCGAGGCCTGTTTGGATGTGGCGGTCGGTCACCGGAGGTTGTTTCCGTGCAGCTGCCTGCGCTCCTGGTTCCAGAGACAGCAGACCTGTCCCACCTGCCGCATGGACGTCCTCAGAGCGTCCAATAACAACCAGACGGCGGCTCCGGCCCAGGCCCCGCCCCCTGCGCCCGCTGCCCCGGCCAATGCCCCCGCAGCCCCGCCCCCAAACGGTGAGACACTGGGTGGAGACGGATCCGGAGGAGCTGTCCAACAAAGTGTCGTTACAGGAGATCTTTGATGTGTCCTCTGTCTCTGTCTCTCAGTGGGTCCAGCCATGTTACCGGGCTTCCCCCCTGGCATCCTGCCCTTCTGGGGTCCGTTCCCTGCTGTGCCCCCCCCTCCTGCTGCAGCAGCTCCAGCTCCGGGGGCCGCCGACGCGCCTCAGAGCAGCTCGGAGGCCACGCAGTCTGCAGGTGACCGACTCGCCGCCGTCTGATAACACCTGATTAGAGGTGATGATTCTCCTTTACTTATTCTGCTTCACTGTTCCCTTCAGGCTCCGCTCAGTCCACATCGTCAGGGGCCGACGCTGCAGCGGGGGCAGCAGCTGCCCCTCCAGGGGGCGCCATCCCAGGCTTCCCCTTCTCGTTCCCCCCTCCCCCCTTCCCCACAGCACCGTGGCTGCCTATGCCTCCTCCTCCTCCCTTCGGTAAGCTCATAAGAGACGCGGCTCCACAGCCGCGCAGAACAGAAATATTGCATGAGTCCGTTTGGTGTGACGGAACGGTTGCCATGGCAGCAGTTTCTCTGGCTGTCTGAGCTGAGTCTCCTGTGCCGTCCCGTCCCGCAGTGTCGTCCATGCCCCCCCCTCCCCCGTCCCTGTCCCGCCTGTCGGAGGAGGAGCTGCGGGAGCTGGAGGCGGAGGGCCGGCGCGGCCTGGAGGCCCGGCTCCAGTGTCTCCAGAACATCCACACCCTGCTGGACGCCGCCATGCTCAACATCCACCACTACCTCAGCACGGTCGCCACGCTCACGTAAGCTGCGCAGGTCATCAGTGTGTTCACCTTCCAGACAGAACGCACACTTCCCGTCCCTGAGCGCCCCTCTGCTCTCTCCGCAGTCCTCCTCGGACTGAGGGCAGCGCGGCAGAGGCCGGCCACCCGGCGCCGGCGGCCACAGAGAGTCCCGGCGGCGACGACTCCTCCGTCTGTGAGTAACTCGGCCTCGCCGCCTCCCGAGCGCGGTCCGATCAGATCTCAGTAACCGCGTCCGCCTTCTGTCTGCAGCCGGCCCGTCCAGCAGCGCCGCCGTCTCCTCCCAGCCCGCAGACTCCACCTCCGCCTCGTCCGACGCAGAGAGGAGAGAACCGAGCGAAGAGGCGGCGGAGGGCGAGGACGGAGAGCCCAACGCGGCGGAGCTGAGGCGCCGCCGCCTCCGCAAGCTGGAGACCGCCACGCCGTCGTCGTCCTCGTCGCCGCCCCCTCCGGACAACTGATCCGGCGCCTGGGACTCGGCCGCACGGCTCCGGACCAACGGGGACTCTGAGCTGACGCCCAGGCGCAGCGGGCCCCACCCACCCACCCACCCCTCCCCCGCCACGCCGAGCTGTCCGGAGACGCACCGTGGACCGTCTCCGTGTCTGAAAGCAATAGCGCCACTTCTTCTTTTTGTTCTCCGATGTCCCGCCTCAAGCAGGACGCCCGCGCGGTTTGATGAGTCTATGTTCTCAAACCCTCCGGCGGCTGATGGACGAGAGACGGACGCAGCGCTCGTGCTCCCCGGTCGGCCAGTTCCCCCCGGCCCGGGAATCCGCCTCACAGCCGCTCAGTCCAAATCCAGTCAAAGCGATCGTCTACTCTGCTTTCTTCTTCCTCTGTTTCTGTTTCCGGGGTTCTCCACATGCTGCCACTGCAGACACTGTAACATACTGAGTTCTTGGAATGTGTACATACTGTATAAAGAGTTTTAATAGGATGATCTGTACATAAAGCAGAATAAACAGGCTGAAACGGCAGCGGCACCACATGTATGTTGGTTTTAGTGAGTGTTACAGTGACGCACTCGGAGCACCTTTCTTCTTCAGGTTTTTCATCTCGCAGACCTTTATTGTTGCCTTTTAAGTTAAAGATGGAGCTGAGAAAATTAAACTGTTGATCTACGAAATCTGGAAGTCTGTAAAGACATCAATCATTCAGTTCTTCTGACCAACTTATTTCATTTTAACCATCAGACTGCTGTTGAACTGTGCTTGCTCTGGTCCGTCCGCCGCCCTCCCCGGACCAAAACCATGTTTTTATTTGTTCACGTGGCAAATTTCAGTCGCGTGTTAGAACGTCATTAGAAATAAGTTACACTTACAAAACACAATCGTACAGGAAGAAAAAATAAGAACCAACTCTTTAGAAACTTCTTTACAAACTTAGAAAACAGCAATACCTGCAGCGGGAAGGTAATGAGAAGGGAATAGAGAAGGGAATATATTTAATATTTCAGTTAACCACAGCTCTCTGCTGTGAATACCCAAATGGTCAGTTGATTGTGTGCAAAAGAGAGATTAGCTTATCTGACAGGACAGAGCTCCACGTTAGCCTCATACTCTGCAGGAATCGCTTGTGGAGAAGGAATGTAATCGAAGTTAAACCTGATTTCTGTGAGACGACTCCTGGAAAACTCCAGTCCCTCCGAGTCGGGTCCCTTTTTACCAAGAGCAATACAAAAAAAAAACACAAGGTGCATTTCACTGGCTGGTGACGACTTCCTGAGAGTTTAGGTGCAAATCTGCAGGAGGGGGTGGGGGGGGGGGGGGACTGGTGGGGGGTCAGTTCTGGGGGGTGGAGTAGAAGGAGTGGTGCTGGTTGCTGCGGTCTGGAGGATTGCTGGGAAACAGGAGAGGCGCCGTCTCGGATCCATACCAGCTGGAAGACAGACACCGACGCTCCAGTTTTACAAAACATCTTTCCATCTTCACACCGTGTTGCAGAGCATTGCATGATGGGATGCCTCTACCTGGTGTGGGGGGGTGGAGCTCGGGTCCACGGGGTGGCGGAGTCGTCGTCGTCGCTGCCCTGGGGGTCGTCGAAGAAGTACGGGCGAGGCAGGACCCGGTTGTTGATGGGCAGGCCGCCGCTCTGTGGCGACAACATGGAGAAACGGGTTAACTCTGCTCTGCCGCCGCGCGCTTTCACCAACCGCTGAGCGAGGAGGGATCACCTCCTGAGCGGGCCGCCGCACTCTGAAGATGAGGATGAGGAGGCTGGTCGGGAGCAGCTCCCATATGAAGAGGATGGCACCGAAGGCCAGGTAGCCTTCCTCTCCCAGCTCGCTGCGCAGGTCCGCCTGATCACACACACACACACACACACACACAAACACACTCGGTCAGGACCCGGCATCGGGACGCCATCGAGCCGCGGTCCGACGACACCCACCTGGTCCGAGACGTTGTACCAGTCGAAGTTGAAGGACTCCACGTGGCGGCTCTGGGACAGGAAGAGCACCGTCAGGTTGTAGCAGGCCCGGCTGGCAAACAGGAAGATCACGGCTCCGCCCAACGCTGCCACCCGGCACACGGTGGTCCCCTGGCCAGACAGAAAACACACACACAACACAGCTCCGCCGACTCAATATTAAAGCTTTCCAGAAGCAAGTTTCAAAATCTGTATAAAAGGTCTGATGCACAATTAAAATTAGTTTTTTTTTAATATGGAATTTGGAAGTTCTTTGTTTTCCAAGACTAATGACATCTGGAAAAATTTATAAAATCTATATGTGCATTACAACATCTTCAAAATAATGCAACAGAAAACAAATCCAGCTTGATGACTTCAGACAAAACCTACAAAGACTTACTTGTCTTCAAATCATGCAAACTTTGGATCAGCGTAATACAAACTTCATTTGCTTACTAATGATTGTGAAATGGCTAGCCGGGGGGTGTGGCTCCCCTGGGCCTCACCTTGCTGATCAGGTAGGGGCTGGCGGAGCGGGAGTGTCGGCTGAGGAGCAGCAGCAGGGTGGCCAGCAGCACGGCGTCCAGGATGAAGAGCAGGTCGTTGACGATCACCCGGACCAGCACCAGGCTCCAGGTGCGGTCCGCCGCCCCGCCGCCGCGGCCGCGGTCCCCCAGGGCCGCGCACGCCACGTTCACGGCCAGGAAAAGAGCGCTCATCGTCCCGTACACGCACCGGGCCACCCACCTGTGGGGGGCGGGGAGCGACAGCGCT
Source organism: Salarias fasciatus (assembly GCF_902148845.1). Lineage (NCBI taxonomy): Eukaryota > Metazoa > Chordata > Actinopteri > Blenniiformes > Blenniidae > Salarias > Salarias fasciatus. Next base: position 5,198,989 of record NC_043746.1, on the reverse strand, counting down.
GCTATTCCTCAAACAAACAGACCTTCCTCTGCTGCACCTTCTTCAAAATAATCTGATTTCAAGGTCTTCTTCATTACAAGTGAACTTCTTCGTTTGACACTCCTGACATGGAGGAATGCAGGTGAGATCATAAAAAAGCATCAGTGCTGAGAACGAAGACTTACAGGCCTCTGTCCACGTCGGAGCTGTACATTTCCCTCACTTTGAGCAACACCTGTGCAACGACAGACACGTCAGTCAACCCTGAAAATGGGAGAAAAAGAAAGGCGAGGATGAGCAGACGGCGCAGCGCACCTGCGTGAAGTACAGGTTGATGAGGCTGAGCGTGAAGAACTGCAGACACACGGGGAAGCAGTAGAGCAGCCAGTAGGCAGCCACGGGCAGCCGGTTGGCCTCCAGCGCGTTACTGAAGTAGAAGGAGAAGAGGGTGGTGCGCAGGGCGGCCCACAGCAGGCAGAGGAAGAGGAAGATGCTCTGGTAGCTCCATCGCTTGTGTCTGTAGAGATGCAGCAGCCACAGCTGCACGTAGACCACCAGGAAGAGGCCGGCGTACAGCGCCGTGTACAGGACGGTGAAGCCCAGCTGCACGGACGGGGCCACGGCCGGGCGCAGGGGGGCCGGCGGGGCCCGGGTGGACCAGGCGGCTGTGGGCGGAGCTTCCATCGGAGCGATGAGCGGACTAACTGAGAGCGATCATCGCAGGGGAAAGAGCCACACCGAATCCTCACAGCAGAGACCTGAGGAGCAGAGGAGCATTAACGCAGATTTACACCTTCTCTAACACACATCCAGGTCAGATTCTCCACACCGATCTGATCCACTGACTCCCTGCTGTGACAAAGTGTAAATTGACTCTATACTGAGCTGAAGAGGCCATAACGCCAAGGATTGTTGGAATAAATCAAACAGTTCAGTAAGTGACATTGACGACTATGTGCTTTCACATTTGAGTTTAAATAGCTGCACATATTCAAACACTTCATTAAGTTACTCTCTGTGCCACTCAACTTACATTTAAACACAACAGAGGGGGATAAATGAGCTTTACAGCCTTATTATAGCCAGGGGCGTCATGTATGTAGGCTCATCCCTGTGCAGGTGATAGAAGGATGGCTGTAAATTAAAATCCAAAGAGCTTGTTCGCTCTGCTCCATATTGAATGGGACGCCTCACCCCTACAACCCCAGACATGTTCAGACATTTCCAAGCCTTGAAAATATACTAAGAATGAGAATTTACCAGCAATACTCCAGAGAGTGTCCAGAAAAGATACATGGTAATTACATCAATGGTCAACAGCTCAGTTTGTTTTTTTTGTTATTAATTTGATCTAGACATGTGAAAACCATGGTCTGAAATAAAACACAAACACCAATCTAGACCCACTGCACACAACCATACACATAGAAATCTAGTTCAGCATATCTGTTAAAGAGGCTGGGACCAGTTACCACCTGCACTGATTGTGTTCGTGTGTTTTTGTCTATGTTGATAAGTATTCCTCTAAAACTTCAACGACAGCCTTCGCAGTTTAATTTAATCATTTTATCGCTGCTCACAAACAGCACTTCATGGTGAAGGGGATTTTGAGGAAAACCCAGAGCGTATCTGTTCCACAGTCACAACAGCTCAGAACAATGCTAACGAAACAATGAATAATCCCCTCAGTTCCTCCAGCTTCCTCTATCCGGCTGGACTTCCTCAGAAGGCCGCCGTCATTCATCTCCAGGTGAAGGAGCAGCTCCAGCGACAGGATGCTGCCACTGTCCTGCTGCACTGACACACTGAGGAAATCCTTTCTCCCTCATGCCATGCAGCTTTTTAACGCCTCCCAGGGGGACAGAGAAGGGCTGAGGTCACCCCCCTCCCCCCCAGCTGTCAACTTTTACTTTTACTTTGGATTTGATTCTGTTCTATTGTGTGCTGATCCTGTTGACACTGTGAATTTTCCAAAAGGGATGTCTGTCTTTCGATCTTTTTTATCTATCTCAGCCTTTGCATTGATTCCATTGACTCCTTTATGAACCACTTTATAAACCATGATGAACCACTTTATAAACCTTGATGAAGCTAAACTTCAATAAACCCATGACAGAAGGTGTCAGTCCTCTGATCACGGGACAGGTAATAACAGCATAAATGTATCGCCACTTTCTTTCGGTTTCGACACCCACAAAAAGTGTACATGACTGCAGAAAGCTTCTCTGCTCTGATATTTGCTGTTGTTATCACACAGTAAGCATGTGTGTTATGTCTGTGGTCATTTCTGCGACCTTTGGATCCACTCAGTCTTTACATCGAATACATAAACAACCGGCTACACGGACACAAACTGCGGACAGACGCGGTTTAAAGTGTTTCTATCGGTGCGTGCGAGCTGTGTTGTCGTCTCTCGGAAAAGAGAGTGATATGCGTGTGATGTCTGCGGCGTTTTTTTAAAAAATAAAAACAGACCTTATATCGCTGCGGGGCTCCGGAGTCGGATGCGGACTTCTGGCTCGGACACTAATCCCACACTTCCGGGTTCTGCACGCTGCGTCACGTCTGGTGGGCGGGGCTTGTATTTTTGATTTCAACCGCCAATAGCGATGACAGGAAATCGCGGTTACTTCAATTTTCAATCCAGCGAGTCAAATCTGATTAAACGCGATTTTTTTTGTTTGGGAATCGTCACCTACATCCACGACAGAAATGACATCGAGCTGATTCAACAGGGGATTTTAGTGCTCAGCAGCGTGGCGGGTGGCCTGTTTTTACAATCTCGTGGTTGTTGTTGTTGTTGTTTACTCGTCAGTTCAGCCACGGAGGTGTTGCATTATTAAAGGTGTCCGAGATGCCGATGGTGCTGCGGTCTCGGAAATCCATCAACCCCGGGCAGGCGAGCGAGGCAGAGTCACTGGATACCCCGAGACGGTCGACCCGCCTGCAGAGGAGAGCGACGTATGAGGTGGGTATATTTTATTACTCAGCCTTTCCGCCTCCTCTTCCTCCGCCGCCCGAACCTTCACAGTCAGCCACGTAGCTCGCTGGCTAACAGCTCCGTGCTAACGAGTCCTCGAGACCAGCACTCTTTTACACGGATACCAAATCACTCTTAACCGCTGCTCGTTCTTCTTAACTGTTAGCTTGAGTTAAGTTATTAGTTCCAACTTAAAAACTCCAGCGTAGAAGTTATTTTAGCGGTGCCGGATAAGTTTCTGCATCATGGTAAGTGTTTTTTTTTCATTCTGTCTGCGTAAAGAAACCCCAAAACAACACGACAAATTGTTGTTTTGTGCACATTGTATGTTTATTTACTTGTGTAGGTGTCATGGTGACTAGCCACAGACTGCGGCTGTCTCTCTTATTAACTTTAACCCTTATATCCCCGTCAGGATTCAGATGATTCCGACTCGGAGTCCGTCCAGAGGCGTGCGGTGATGGAGATACACCGCGGCGGCGCCCCGGTCGTGCTGGAGGAGGAGACTGCGGAGGAGGCGGCGGATGTAACGGTACGTTTAGGCTGCGGTTCACCTGAGAGCCCCCATGACAGCTCCGCTCTGGAGGAAGCAGAGCTGTAGAAGAGGCAGGTCGAGGTACGGAAACATTTTTGGGACCTGGGTGTGGCAGAGCTTTCCCTCTGATGACAGAAATAATGCTCTGCGACTGAGGTTGTGCTGCTGCATGAAGTCGTTATATACCAGGAAACATTGATCTGTCAGGCCGGAAATGGGCTTACTTTGTTTTGTAGAGGAGATTCAAACAGTGGAGCTGATAATTTGAGGACAAACTCAAAACCTGTGGGTGTTTATATTCATCTTCATGTCAGAAATATTTCCCTTCTTGCCTAATATTTCTCCAGTCTACTCTTTTAGTCCTGAAGTTGATGCATGTCTGTCACCCTATTGATACAACAAAGTGTCAAGATAGATTTGAAAAAGAAAGTAGTTGATGCACAGTGGTTACCGCTGTCGCCTCACAGCAAAAAGGCTTATACCTACCGGGCCTTTCCGCGTGGAGTTTGCATGTTCTTCCAGTGTGTGCATGGATTTTCATCCAGATACCTCTGCTGTGTGTGTGTGTGTGTGTGTGTGTGTGTGTGTGTGTGTGTGTGTGTGTGTGTGTGTGTGTGTGTGTGGTGTTGGTGGTGGTGGGAGTCCAGTCTGTCTCACTGTGTTTGCTCTGTGCTGGACTGGCGACCTGTCCGGGGTGTGTCCTGTTGTCCTATCATTGCTCACAGTAAGCTGGGATTGGCTGCAGCATCCCACAGCCCTGAACAGGATTAAGCGGTTTTGAAGATGAATGGATGAATAGAAAGCCACGGTCTCCCTCCCCCTCCCTCTCTGTCAGCTGGAGCATTATTGTCACGGCACACTGTTTTATGGCCTGTCTATCGCTGATGTTATCTGGCCCTTTTCTCCAATATTGATGATTTGCTAACATCCAGACCGCAGGGCGTCTTCCTCCTAAATGATTTGACTTCAGCTGAACTCAATGAATGAATCGATCAGTAGACATAATGCTGATAATCAGTGTGTTACAGCAACACTGTCATGATACAGCTGTGTAACAGAGAGAAAATTAAAAGAAGGTTAATTTACTGAGGAACTACATTTTTTAACACAAATACTAACTTTCACTAGTGTTTAAAGAAGTAACTGTTATTCATCAGCTGTTTCTCTCTCGAGCTTCCACAAAACTAAGATAAGAGTAAAAGTTGAAAGATATTATGTAATCCACAATAGATACTGATCAGTTGTGATATAAGCTTCAAAAACTCTTCCTATTGGTGGGATTTTATGGGGAGAAATGTTGATTGAAATGACAGAAGCTGTTTGGATCTTCTTTAAAGGTTCACTTTTGTTTAAAGCTTTATAGAAAATGTGATAATAAATCACTACACTCATGTAAGTTACAACATGAGGCAGTAATGGCCTCCAGGTTCTGGTTCTTTTTAATTCACCAGTTTAAAACTGTTCAGCCTTGTTGGAGTGAGGACCACGGTGTCGTTTTGACGTTCCTGCAGCGTCCACAGTAGGGGGACAGCAGGCCTGCCTCACCCTCTTAAAGCTCAGAAGAATGGCAGCCACGTACTTTCAGAATTTTTATGAAAAACAGACGGAGCCCGAAGGGAAGTGAGAGGAATGTGAAGCAGTGAAGCCGGGCGATTCTGTATCGGTGCTAATGCTCCTGTCACAGAGGTAAATAAACATGCTCAGCCTGCAGCAAGAGAGCTCATTTGAATAGGTGTGGCCTCTCCTGCACTGTGGTACGGACAGAGTGTCATGTTGTTATTGTTCTTCACCATCGAAACGAGGAGGAATAGGCTTTGGATATTACTGAGGAAATGCTGCTCTAGTCTGAAACAGGTAGAAGCGTTAAATAAGATGGCGTGAAGTTGCTTGGAAGTAAGTACATTTATGTTGAGAGGAGAGTTGTTTACTCCTTAATTCTCATTCGAGATGTTTTGTCTCCCTCAGGAGCTCAAGTATTGTCATGTTGTGCTGGACCGTCTCCACATCGAAGACAAACAAGGTCAAAAGGAACTGGAGGAGAAAGAAGACATGAGCCGCAAAGTTGGGAAGACCACCTCTCGGATCCCCACGTTCCACAAGCGGCCCACCAGCCACGGCGCCGAGCTGCCCGCTCCCAGGAGAGAGACGTCCGTCCTCCCGGCTCAGTCCAATGACAAAGCTGGAAGTTCAGGCGGTGAAGCTTCAAGGCCCAAACCCCCGGAGGCCAGAGAGACGGCTCTGCCCCAGCTGTCCAGCCGGCTAGCCAAATACACAGCCGAGGAGCCTCCAGTGCCGAGTGGCTCTGAGCAGGCGGCGGCAGTCCACAGCCCGCCGATCGCCGCACCCAGGAGCTGGAGCCCGTCCGAATCGATGCTGTCCCCTCTGATGACGGCCAGCCCGCGGCCCGCACTCATACGAGACAGGGGGCCCGAGGCCGACGTCGGATCAGACGCCCCCTGGAGCCGCGTTCCACACGAAGGTTCCGCCACTCGCCTTCTCTACGAGGATCTCGGGAGCCGTCTGCCAGACGAAGGCTCCCCCCGCCACAAGCCGAGGGAGACGACGCCACAGAGGGACCAAGGTCCTCCAGAAAGCAGCTTCAGCGACATCTCAGGAGACTACAACCGGTCCCCGACTGTCCCCGCAGCCCAGGAGGACCAGGAGGAGGAGGACGAGGAGGAGGAGGAGGAGGAGGTGGAGGCCATCATGGACGAAGAGCCGCCCTGGAAGACAGAGTCCATGAAGGTCGCTGACCTGAGGGTCAGCAGGTCTTCATCAGAGGCAGAATGTGAGGAGGAGGAGGAGGAGGTGGAGGAGATGGAGGAGCAGCCTCAGGAGCCTCTGATGAGCCCCTTTACAAGCCTCAGAGAGAAAAGAGTCGAAGCAGACAAGTCCTGCTCTGCTGTCGCATCAGAGAAACCTGAAAAAGCCTCATCAGCCAACTCAGACAAGGTCAGATACTGTATCTTCAACAAATCTGTAACTTTGCATTTTGAAGATTCGAAAACTGCTGATATAATTTTTATGAACTTTCATGTATTGCTGTTTCTTTGGGTTTAAATATCATACATAATGTTATCATATTTAAACATCCTGAGCTTCCCTCTCACTTCTTTACTAGTTGAGATTCTCTCAGAACTGAAACTAGAAAAGCAAAGAATGAACGTGATTAGCAGCGTAGCTGATGGAATAGCTCTGATGTCTGCAGTGCTGTTTGTGTCACTGTCGGATGGAGGAATTCCACCACGCCCTCCGGGAGCAGCTGTGGTATGCTGCGCTGCGCTGCGCTCCTCTGCTCACTCCTGTGCTTGTTGTTCCTCAGCGGTCGGGATGCTCCGGCTTCGCCCTCCTCTTCCTCCTGCCAGCCACGCTGCTGCTGCTCGGCGGCTTCGGCCTGCACGTCTGGCATTATGGACTTCCCATGTCCGTGGCTCAGCTCACCGCCCAGCTGGAGCTGCACTGGTTAGAGGGCCTGGGTTTGATTCCGGAGCCCTGCAGCACAGACTGCCGGTGAGTCACGGGTCGTCAGCCATTCCTGACCTCTCCTTGCTAAATGTGGTTTGACTTTGAGGCGTGAACCTCGGTCTCTGTCCAGGGTACATCTGGTGGAAAGCGTCCCCGTCGGCCTGTACGAGTCCTCGCCGCCGCCCAGACGCAGCATCGCAGACAGCTGGCTGCGTCTGCTGCAGCGGGCCAACAGCTCGGTGGACATCGCCGCTTTCTACTTCACGCTGCGGGCCAGCGACACGGACCTCGGCGGCTCCGCCGACGCTCAGGTAGCACCGTGCGCTTATCGCACCGCTCGCCCACGTCTCCAGCTCCCTTCAACCTCCTATCGGCGCTCCGCAGGGCCGGGAGGTCTTCCAGCAGCTGAAGCAGCTTCACGCCAGAGGGGTCAAACTCCAGATTGCTGTCAACTCCCCTCAGAAGTCCATCCGAGACACGGGGGAGCTGGCTGCCGCAGGTCAGAGGTCACACACGCATACAAGCATCATGAAGAGGCAAATCCTGACGCTGTGGGATTAAACTGCTGAGTGCGTCTGCTTCCAGGAGCAGAGGTCAGAGAGGTGGACCTCCAGGCCGTGACCGGAGGCATCGTGCACACCAAGCTGTGGGTGGTGGACCAGAAGCACCTGTATGTGGGCAGTGCCAACATGGACTGGCGCTCTCTGACCGAGGTACGGCGCCAACGCCCGCCTGTCACGCCGCTCCCTCTCCAGCTGTCTCAACACGAGTCACATGACCAGTTTCATTCACGCCAGATTATAAAGATCCCAGCGTCATCTGTTGTCCCCTGTGTGTGTGTGTAGTGGGCGTTGGACACACTCTGGTTTCAGATGTCGAACCCGCTGGTAGATCCTGAACTGATTTACAACAAGTTTACAGAATGTGGAGCATTTATTCCATGCCCTTCCCTATTGAAACACACATTATGGTGTGTTTTGCTGCTCTTTATGAAGCCCAGAGCTCCAGTAATGTTTCATAAAGTGGTCCAAACACGAACAGCAGCAGGCTTTAGTGGTTCGTTCTGACGGTGGAGGTCACACACTCTGTTGAGCGCAGGTGAAGGAGGTGGGCGTGTCCGTGGAGGACTGCAGCTGCCTGGCTCAGGACGCCTTTCGGATCTTCGGGGTGTATTGGAGCCTGGGTGGAGTGAACCACACCTCCCTACCTCCGTACTGGCCGGCTCGCCTCTCCGCCCTGTCCAGCTCCCAGAATCCCCTGCGCCTCAAGCTCAACGGAGTGCCTGCTCGGGTCTACCTGTCTGTAAGTCCACCGAGTCCACCTTTCAGCCGGGCTTCTCTCTGAGACGGCTCCGGGAGTGGGATTTAGTGCTGATCGACAGGGACGTGCTGCGTCCGTCTCCTCCAGAGCTCCCCTCCTCAGATCTCCGCCCGCGGCCGCGCCGACGACCTCTCCTCCATCCTGTCCGTCATCGACGACGCCCACAACTTTATTTACATCTCTGTGATGGACTACCTGCCACTGTCTCAGTACACACAGCCCGTCCGGTACGCTGCACGCACACACACACACACACACACACTCCTGTCTCTCCACAGCGGCTGTGCTAAAGGTTGCAGCGTCACCGAGTGTGTGCTGATGCTGCGGCGCTCTGCAGAGGGATGACCGAGCAGCTTTTCTCATTCAGACGGAGAACTGCCGACAGGCTGAAAACACACACTCAAACCGAAGGAATGACCCGTGCCCGGTGTGTCCCGCGTGCAGGTTCTGGCCCGCCATCGACTCGGCGCTGCGTGCCGCGGCGTGCACGAGGGGCGTGCACGTCAGGCTGCTGGTGAGCTGCTGGGAGCACTCGCCTGGCTCCATGTTCACCTTCCTGCGGTCGCTGCTGGTCCTCAGCAGTCCTCCGCTGAGCTGCCACATCAGCGTGGTACGTCTGGGTCTCCACGTCCAATGTCTCAAACGCTTTCAGAGATGTAGCCGTGATTACCCTGATGGAATGGAAAACACACTTCTGACGCTCGTGTCTGGTTTTCATTAGAACGTCTTCACGGTTCCCTCCACTGCGGAGCAGAAGAAGATCCCCTACGCTCGAGTCAACCACGCCAAGTACATGGTGACTGACAGAGCGCTGTACATCGGTAAGACGCCTCCAGGGTTTGTAGCTTTAGCAGGAATATGTCAAGAAGACTCAGCTGACAAAAAAAAAACAAACTGATCTGTATGAAAAGTCGGCAATCCTCATTGTCTCATCAAAATTGTTAAATGGATTATTGAGTGTATTTATTTAAAATGCTCTTTATTACCAGCTGAGTGTTGACCTTCTCCCTTCTGGAAGGATTCATGACAGAGTTGTTCATATGGTGCGTTCAGGGACGTCGAACTGGTCGGAGAACTACTTCACGCAGACGGCCGGCGTGGGCCTGGTGGTGAACCAGACGGGCTCCGCCGTGGGCCCGGGCCAGCAGACCCTGCAGAGCCAGGCGGAGGACCTGTTCCTCCGGGACTGGAGCTCGCCGTACAGCAGCCCGCTCTCCGTGGACGACCAGCACCCCTGCGCCCAGTAGAGAGCCTCTCCACGCCTCCTGCTACTTGAATTACTTACTCTGCCTTCCTCGAACTCAGTTTGCTTCACTGCTGCCTTATTCTGTATATATTTGCTTTTTTTTTTTTTTCATATGCGGGTATTTTTGAATCCTGTGATGTTCTGATTTTAATTGCGAGGAGCTTTGGTTAAAGGGAACTTTCTTTTATGCCTGGAGCATTTTGTAAATGTTTGCTTAAAGATGTCGGTGCAAAGCTTTAAGAAGCTCGTGTGGTGAAGGACGCGCCTCCAAAGAGCTCGGCCATGTTTACAGCGCGTCCCGAAGCGCACGGCTCATGTACATATCGTCCCAAAGAGACCCGCATTCGTTGACCTTTAGCTGGATTTCGCTGCGTTCTCTGGTTTTCTGTGGTCCGCTTGAATTGAGTTCCTTCTGTGTGAACAGCTGACCGGATGTTTGATTACAATAAAAGCTGTTCCCCTGATTTTTGTCCAACAGTCATAATCCCATCCTCAAACTGCTCATTTTGACTCCTCACATTTCATAACGTGTGTGAATCAGTGTAGGACAAGATGTTTTACAGCAAAAGTCTGACTTTAATACTGTCAATGTTTAACATGTTTCATTTTATTTCACAAAAAAAACTACATAATGACATCTCATCATATTACAAGGTGTGGGTGTGTGTGCGTGCAGCTGGATGCTCCATAATGGCAATGTGTCGGAACCTTCATGTATTGATGATCAAACGATTTATTCACGAAGTCACTTCAGGTTTATGTGCTCTAATTTTTCACATTTTCAGACCAGTATTTTACAAACAGCTCATCAACACAGACCAAAACCAAAGGAGCAGAAACGTGGAGATGGAGTTAAAACTAAAGGTTCCTGTGCACGCAGTAATTCATGCCGGATTTTCCTCTGGTTCCTCGCTGTGATTCATCCTCTCATTTCTCAGAGTCCCAGGAAGACCACAGGAGGCAGAGCTGTGTGTGTGTGTAGACAGTGTCTTTCCTGTTACTCCATGGAGAGCTGCACGCTGTCCGTCTGGCCCTGCTGCTGCTGCTGCTGCTGGTGCTGATGCTGCTGCTGCTCGAACTTCCTGGCTGCAGGCGACACCAGGAAGCAGAGAAACTCACCTCAGTGTTACACCAACAGCCGAAGTGTTCTGTAATTTCCTGTCATTAGCCAACGACGTGCACGGCTGTTTGTTTCTGCAGCAACGCAGAAACAAACGCGTACTCACCCAGGGAGTACATCTCCAGCTGCTGCCGCAGGCGCACCTTCTGCAGGCTGTCGTAGAAGTTGGGCTCGGGGCTGGTGCCGGCGGTGGGAGGGAGCGCGAAGATACGCATGATCTTCCTCTTGTTTCTACATCAGGGACAAACAGGCTGTAAACAGATCATCTGGATGGATCTGTATCTTCATGGGGATGTGACGTCTCATGGCATGGGGTGTGTGTGTGTGTGTGTGTGTGTGTGTGTGTGTGTGTGTGTGTGTGTGTGTGTGTGTGTGTGTGTGTGTGTGTGTGTGTTTTAGGGGGGCATTTCTTTGGCTGGCCACACAGCCCTCCAGCTGCTGCCCAGAGGTATCCTGACTGCGGGATGATCTCGTGCTGGCTCACTGACAGGGCGCTGGGCTCTGTCTGATCCAGGACACCAGCTCGACCTCGTGGCTGAAGTGTGTGATGAAGGCTTTGATGCTGTAAACTGATTCAAGCCCAGCACATCTGGAACGTCATGTCTCGTTCCCTCCACCAGCCGAATGATGATATTGTCACGTGGTTTTATCTGATGATCTGCAGACCGCCTGATCTCTGAGTGACAGCACTGCACTGCGCATCACTTCCACGGTCATTCAAAGAGCAATAACGATTCACATCTGAAGCACCGCGATCACATGCAGGGCTGTAGTGAAGCAGCATTAACTCGGAGTGTGTGTGTGTGTGTGTGTGTGTGGTCCGGGATGAGAGACTTACTTCCGGAGGTACATGAGCAGGCCGAAGCTGACCAGGATCACCAGCAGGTACACGTTCGTGGCCTCGTTCCAGGCTTCGTGCACCGAGTAGTCGATGGACTCCGGTTCGCTCCCCAAACCCCCGTGACCCCCCATGGAGAGACCCCTTCACCCCGGAGCGGATCTACCGGAAGAAAAGCGGAGAAATTCACCGAGCTTTGTAAACAGAACCGCCTCCGCTCTGACTTCTTCTTCTTCTCCGTTTGTTTTGCTCTCCTCAGCGTCTCACTGCGCCGTGCTGCCCTCCTGTGGCGAAGCGAGGAACTGCAGCCTCAAGGAATCCCTACAAGTCCAAATATTACTTCCAGAACCATCCACCCTTCTTTTATATCCCTTTATTAAAGTTCTCTCTTGTGTAGCCCAGTGTGGAATATTAATACCAAATATGTGAATAAATAGGTTAGAAAGAAAAATGAATATTTTGAATACGCATTTTCAGTTTCTTACAATGTGTTTGAAAACATGACTGTGTCAAATGTTTAAATGTATTCATTCAATTAAAGGAATGTTATTTTTGAGCGATTTTCCTGCAGAGTTGTGTGAGAGAGAGGTGTGAGAGCAGCTCCAGGTTGATTTCTGCAGGTGTGACTGCAGCTCTGATCGCTGCACCTGCCTGGTATGGTGTGTGTGTGAGGAGAGAGACAGACGAGCAGGGAGGACAGAGCAGGTTGGAAACGCTTGTCCAAGCAGTCGGAGAAACAGCGGGCATAAAAGAGTGATTTACCGCATGTCTGCAGATTGTGGGACAGATAATTAGAACACAGACACACTGTTGAGTTGAGGACTTCCGGACAACAGCAGCAGCTCACTGGACACATGAGCAGCGACTGAGCAGCCATGCAGCCCAGCTGGCCCTGGTGTTGGGATCTGCACTGCTGTCCATGGAAGAGAACATAGTGCTCCAGATAGTGAACCCCAACGGCGCTGGACAACTGGATCACACCTGTCCACCTGTGGGACTTCACCATCCACCTGCGTCAACTCCGTCCTGCACTCCTCCTCTCCACCCACCAACTTGGATGAGTACAGCACTCCACTGCGCCACACAACCTCAAACTAACTGCCTGGACTGTTGCTACTGTGGGTGGGGGTGGGGATTACTTTTTTTTTTTTTTTTTACTCAGGTCAATAACCACCTCTACCCTGGGAAATATTTTAATTTTTTTTGTTGACAATTTCTTCCATGAGCTTGTCCTAGCCGTCCTGTTTTTCAAAAACAAATGACAGCATTTCCATCGGAGAGGACTCATCGGGTTTGTCCTCCCAGCTCAGCAGTTCATTGAGGAGTTCCATTTGTTCATCTTCGTCCATTGAAAGGACATCTGGCAGCTTCAGCCCCCCCCCCCCTCGGACTTTTTGCACCAGTCAGCTGCAGCTACGGCATGCTTTAAAAAGCACTGTTCCCTGCAGTAGAGAAAAAAGTCTCATCAAGGTATTTTTAATATACATAGTTCACAGTTCTTAAAGTTACAGAGCATTTACTAGACACTCTTAAACAGAACACACCTGGTACATATTACAACTGTCTATTCCATTTGTCCCATTGAATGCATGCTGGCAGCATATAAAATCTGCCTCATACCACGTAGCAAAGTATTGCATTTTATTATTATGCAACATGCATCTAAAGAGAAAAACTTTGTGGGATTGATATGATTAAAGGTGTAATACAACATTTTGATTTCCGGGTGGATCACCTAAATAATTGGTGGGTCTGTTTGTCAATCATTCTGACGAGCTGCTTTCGTAAGGCGGTTCTCCGTGCTTGCGCCCAATCAGCTTCTCCCTTTTGCGCATGCGCATTCAGAGTGTTTATGTAGCCGGTGAGCTTCTGAGCTTGTACTTACCGATGGCGAGTCTGACATAATGAAACTGTAGCTGTTTCGGGAAAAAAAAGCTCTATTTATGAGCGAGGCGGATCGCAGAAACTGTACAGAGCCGTGCACGCCGGAGAAGAGGAGATCGCGCTCGTACACTTCCGCGTTTTCTGGGAGAAGCAGGAGAGCCGGGCGGATGGTCTGGCGCATGCGCGTTGTTCAAAAAGTGAGTAACAGACGTGGGGCTTCGTCTTTTCGAGAAAATGTTGTATTCCACCTTTAATGTTAAAGTTTTTGTATTTTATTTTATTTTTTTTGGTATTTTCAGGATCCCTCAGGAGAAGCTGAATGGTTTTGCTTCGGGTCTCTGTATAAGTTTCAAGCAACACAGAGCAGAAAGTTTCAAGTACATATTATCACATACTTTATTTTCTGAGAAGTAGATATTAAGTTTTTTTGTTTGGTGCACAAATACAATACTTTCTCACCGGTTCTGCATTTTCTGTATTTTCCCCTGTTTCCTCTGTCGCGTCAGCTCTGAAAGTAATAGAAAAGGATTTAATTGACTGTTGAAAAATCACTATGCCACAACTGGCTGCATACATTTGTTAATGTCACACATTGGCAAATACACCCACAAAGCGTTCCAGTGTTGTGTACCTGGTCTTTTCCTTGCTCTTCAGAAGCAGAGGTTTGCAACCACTGAATCAAAACCAAAAAAAACAAGTTTAGTTACCCCTCTAAACTGATTCCTAGCATGCTGTTACCATGAACCAAGGGGACTTAACACTCACAGGTCTCAGATGCATATGTCATACATCACTCACTAATTTTTGCTGTAAATTTAGATTCTTTAGTTGTTACTAAAGTCTTTTAGGCGCAACTTATTTTTTGCGTATCCTCGTTATCTCACCTCTGGAACAAACAGCTGCTTGTCTGTTCCAGACATGGAGGACAATTTTTCCAAGCGCTGGATGATCTGTGCTGTCTGGAGTAACTAGTAAACAGACATACAAGTCACGAATGGTCTGTGAAGAAACTGCCTTTTCTTACTGAGTTCACATAACTTTTGCGTGTGACATCTTGTCATCGAGTTTCAAATTAGAGCTGATTTTGGGCCTATGACATATATAACAATGGGATAAATATAGATTACAATAACAAATATACCTTATATTTAAATTCATTAACATATTTCCTTGTTTGTTGCTATTACAAAATCTAAAGATGACTGATATTAAAACTAAAAGTTAATATTACATACACTCTTGTTGTTGAATACAGTGAAATGGTCACTGTAAAGGTTTTTCAGAGATGGATCGAACCCCCCGTGTTTCCACAAATACGTTCTGTTGGAGAGAACTTTCCCACTCCTCAGGTGTCTCTCCAGATCTTGTAATGCCAGCTGTGTATTTTCAGTTAGATGATTTTGTAACCGTCCAGAATGGTACGTACAATTGACAATTGGCATGTACGAGACGTCTCACGTGAGCAAATTTAAAATGTAAAATGCCATTACCCCATCTCGCCCTCAGACAGAATTTCATCTGCCTCAACAGACTTTGTGAGGCGTCTGTTTCACACAAAGCAAGTTGGACCAAAATGTATTATTTGATATTTAATGTCAATGAACCGCAAAGGACTGGACATATTGTATTACATTTCTCTCAAATGTTCTTTGTCAGACTCATACAGTTATCAAGTTGATGTCATTGGCAGCCTTTGTTTTGACATGACACACTACTTGCATATCATGTGAAAGGGTGCATCTGCAAAAGAAATCTTTGGATGTCCAGTCGCCCCCACACCAGCACAAAGAGAAGCCAGTTTTTACAAACTGTGCACTGCACCAATGTGGTCGCGGAGAAGCTTTACCAACAGTCCACATAACTAAATCAGTTTTGTCCATTTCAAATATTTAAAAAGATATTCTTACATGTCTTCATAAATTCTAAAATATAACCTTGCCAATGCTTTTCTGTACGATGGGCTACATAAAGAAAGCACAGATACATTCTCATTTGTGTCTGATACACCCAGTAGTCCCAGTTGCTCGCTGGAACAAGCATGACTTTATTTTCCAGGCCATACACTGGCTGTTGGAGTCTGTGTCTTTTGCTTCCTCCTTTCGCAGCTCACTTTCTTTCAACCTTTAAGAGATCTTCCTCTGTAAGAAAAAATAAAACAAAAACAAAACAAAAAAATATGACTTTTATAAACCTACAAAACAGACACTGCACAGTTCCACTGCCCTGCCACTGCATCAAGTGTAACTCTTGTCCGCCCAAATGGACACCAGCTGTCCATTTCATTTGTGAACACAGAGAAAAAGTGCCACCTTTGGGGGTTTTCCATGTTTTCAAACATGACAGGAAAAACATTGTCCATTCACGAATTAACAGCAGCAGTGCTGAGCTCAGCACATCTGTCAGCCCATCCAGAGGACATTATGCCTTTATTTTTCATGTCCTCTAATGATGCAGCTGTGAGGACTGCAGGCCTCACATATGACTTTGCACTTGCTGTTCTTTGGAGGTGAAAACATTCTTTTCCTGGATTTCCAGAGGAAGATGTGATGTGCATGAATTTCCTGCTTTTCTCAACTTCACATTCAATTTTTTGAAATGTGGTTGATTTTGTGACGTGAATGGGGAATACTGAACTCTGGGGTGACATAAATCCCATTCTTGACATCTACACACAGCATGGGTGTAGTGTCTAGTTCATGTACCTCTCTGATGTGGCGACTGAGTTTTTTCTGGGCGCTTAGAACAGCTGTGCAGTGGGGACAACTGAGGCCTTCTGACTTTGATTTTACTGTGGAGTCTGTTGACTCCTCTGTATTGTCAACTTTTTTGTTCTTAGTGCTTGCTAGTCCTTACAAGTGCTTCTAGTAAAAATACACTGCTGGTGACTCTCCAGGGGGTGTGGTAACTTTAAGATTAAAGCAGTGTGAACCACTAGAAAGAGCGTCTGTGTGTCTGTATGTGGAGTTAAAGTTTGGAATCAACTGGGACCAGAACTCAATTTCCAAATATTCATCTGTTGAAATCCAGATTTAAAAATATGGTATTGTCACGATACAGAGGTTTTGTGTTGGGCTGATTCATAAATGTTGTTCTCAATCATTAAATATAGAAGCCAATAATAGGAAGTATGTATTATCATTATTATCAAGATGCCATAGCTTATAACGCAGTTACTAAGATGTTATGTGGTACCACCAAACTATAATGTTATATGTATTATATAAGACTATTTTACTAGATTACTGGTCAATGATAATCAACTAATATATTGGTGGTATTATTATTATTACTACTACTACTCTGCTACAATTGTTACTATAATTATATCATCAGCATATATGACACTTTGATATTACTATTACTACAACTACTATTATATCTTAATCATGCACAATACCTTGATATTGTGTTATTATATGTATCAATGTATAACATGTTATATTTACTTTGCCAGCACAAAAATCGATACAGTAAGTGATAATGGTGCTAATCTTAAACAGATACATAATAAATATTACACTCAACAAATCTTTAGTATACGGCAGGCGAGGGGGGCTCTGCTGCTGGGAAGTCACCACCGTCTAGCAGTAGACTCCCAATTCTTGTCTTTTTAATGCATAGTACAGGACACTTTGCAAAGGGTGGTCCTGTTGCCTGAGGACTGACCCCTCTGGCAGAGGGTCCACATAACACCTTGGCCCTTGAAGATACATCGTGTACTAGCAAAACTAACACTTAAATGGAAGATGAATATAACTATCAGCACCATTCATAGTAAGTACTAGTGATAGCGATATGTTGTGATATGTTGTGATATACTAGTGATATGTTGATATGTGTTGATGATGTGGTAAGAGCAGTGGTATTGATAATACTAATAGTAATATGTATATTCATATATATATATATATATATATATATATATATATATATATATATATACCAAATGCACTTAATGCATTAATTATGGCAACCTAAAGATGTTTAGGATGACAAGGGATGGGAGTTAATACGTTTTCTTCATCCCACTCCTTTTCGAGGCATCAAATTAAATACAACATATGTTTAGTTCCTAATTGTAATTTTTTTTGATTAGTTTGTTGTTTTTATTATTAATTTCTTTATGTGTGTATATATATATATATGTACTACTTCTGTACAATCGTGTTTTTTTTCCTGCCCAGTGTGGGGAATTTTGTGTCCAGTACTGTACAGTATATTTATTTTGTGTTGTTTTTCCTGTGCCTCGAAATAAATGTATTCAATCATTCATTCAATCAGAAATTATAAAAAAATAACCTTGCCAATGCTTTTCTGTACGATGGGCTACATAAAGAAAGCACAGATAAATTCTCATTTGTGTCTGATACACCCAGTTGTCCCAGTTGCTCGCTGGAACAAGCATGACTTTATTTTCCAGGCCATACACTGGCTGTTGGAGTCTGTGTCTTTTGCTTCTTCCTTTCGCAGCTCACTTTCTTTTTTTTCAACCTTGAAGAGATCTTCATCTATAGGTGGGGATTTCTGCATAAAAATACATTTCGTTGCAACCATAACGTGTCTGTTATTACCATTGTTGATCTCACATGTTAACAAATCCTTTTGTCTAACCTCAGCATTCAGATTTGGTTCAGATGCAGAGTCCTGCACTGATTCAGGGTCAGGGCCTCCACAGTAACCTTTAAATGTTGGACTTCATTTAGGCAGCCTATACAGTAATTTACAAAAGAAAATGTTTTTTTTTTATAAACCTACAAAACAGACACTGCACAGTTCCACTGCCCTGCCACTGCATCAAGTGTAACTCTTGTCCGCCCAAATGGACACCAGTTGTCCATTTCATTTGTGAACACAGAGAAAAAGTGCCACTTTTGGGGGGTTTTCCATGTTTTCAAACATGACAGGAAAAACATTGTCCATTCCCATTAACAGCAGCAGTGCTGAGCTCAGCACATCTGTCAGCCCATCCGGAGGACATTATGCCTTTATTTTTCATGTCCTCTAATGATGCAGCTGTGAGGACTGCAGACCTCACATATGACTTTGCACTTGCTGTTCTTTGGAGGTGAAAACATTCTTTTCCTGGATTTCCAGAGGAAGATGTGATGGGCATGAATTTCCTGCTTTTCTCAACTTAAGTCAATTTTTTTGAAATGTGGTCGAGGTCATGACATGAATGGAGAATACTGGGCTATGGTTGAACTCGGGGGTGACATAAATCCCATTCTTGACATCTACACACAGCATGGGTGTAGTGTCCAGTTCATGCTTCTCTCTCTGCTGTGCAGTGGGGACAACTGAGGCCTTCTGACTTTGATTTTACTGTGGAGTCTGTTGACTCCTCTGTATTGTTGTCAACTCTTTTGTTCATAGTGCTTGCCTTTTTCTGCAAAACAAAAAGAAAAAAACAGCAATTTCAGTCAAACATGTAAACTGAACTATTGCCACACTCAGCCTGCATTGCTTCTGCAAAGTACCGTCACAGATTGGATATTTGATGGTTCTGAAACTCAGGATTATAGCACAGAGTGATACAGAATCTACCTGACATTTGCTGCAAAATGACAACTGCACTTTTTGACAACCATGTTTTGTCAAGTAATGACCCATCAATTGCAAGGGAAATGTGTATCAATTCTTAAAAACCTGCCATCGTTATAACAGTAAATTGAATAAGACAGTCGCTTGTATGCGATAAAGTGTGACAATGTGAGTTTTATACATAGCAGTCCTGTCACAAACTGAAATGTATCATATGTCTTTTAAGATGTTATACGACAATGTCAAAGGAGCACAGTGATCCTCCTGTGGGAGAAAATGTTTCATTCTATTTAGTGCTATGCTTTGACAGCTCCTCAGATGTGAAAGACAGCACTGACATAGCAAACCTCACACTTTACAGTCTTACTGTAGATATTCTCAATTTAAATTAATGGACTGACACAGAATATAGAAAGGCATATGATTTCCTCATTAACTTATGAATGCTCATCATAGCTTTCACCTTATTTGCAAGATACTGTTGCACAGAAATGCAATTTAAATTTACAGAATCTAAACAGGAAGAACTACACTGGAGGGAAAATAACAAGGAGCATATTACCTCGTCTTGTGTGTGATTCAATGCCTGCAAGAGACGGATATTGTGAAATTAATAAGAAACATAAGGACATGATTATTGACATTGTCATTAAGTTTTATGCTTAGGGAACAGTTTTCAGTTAATGCAGATTTCTGTAATAATTTCAATAGCATTTCAGTCAGAACTGTGCCGTCCCCACTAACAACCATCTCTCACTAATGGAATGATACCCGTTCTGAAACACCTACTGCTGTGCTGCCTGTCACTAGAAGATCAGAATCAGAATAAATTGCCCCCCATTGAAATCCAGATGTGTCATAGGTTGACAAATTACCAAATAAACACTAGATAAAAACACAAGAACTGTTGATTGCAAGATATAGCCTAGATGAGCCCTCCATGTTTGTCTGTCACTCTGTAGACCACTTACCATGTTTTGTCATGATCGGTGTGTCGTTAGACCCAGATGCAGAGAGACCAGAACCAGGGTTGATGTTTGCACAGGTTTGAGTACAGGGGAGACCCAAGAGGGCTGCAGCCTGGCAGCAGCGTCGCAGGTTAGCTCGAGGTGAGGTCGAAGCAAGGCGTGAAAATATCCCTGACAGAGCTTGGTAGCGCAGGAAAGTCCTTCTGCAGCAGCACAGGAGTCTGGAAAAGATAACGACCTGGCAAGGAGCAGGTGGCTGGGAGCGGTCAGTAGAGGCAGGCAGGTGGCAGTCCAAACGGGAAGGCAATTAGCAATCAGATGGACCCAGGGAGAGTGAGGTTGCCCACTGCCCACCTGAACAGAATCCTGACATGTTTTGATTTTAGGTGTTTTTTTTTTTTTTTAACACTGCTGAGCACTTAAGGCTCTAAATTTGCAGTGTGGGCAGTGGTAATGGCTTCTTGAATTCCATTTGCTGTCTTTGCAGAACCAGACCACCACAAATTTGTTTGAAAAAAACAAACGACAACAAAAAAAAAACTACAGATCGGCAAAAATAATTCTTTACTTTCTTAAAAAGAAAATGTTGCAGATGTGCCTTTCTGTACTTTGTCTATATTACATACCTTCAGTGTTTATATTAAAATAAACAGCATCCTTAAGATGCTTTTTAATAACATGACTTTTGTTAGCTAGTTCTTTTCCTGTGCAGAATATGTACTGCGAACCAACACAGCCCAACAATGACTGTGTGTTGCAGAACATCTGGCAAGAGCCTGTGAAGAACAGTAACAGTGTTAGTTATAACATCACGTTCCACCTTGACTTCCACCGTCAAGGTGGAAGTTCTTTTAGGTACTTGTGAAAGTACTTCTCACCTTCCATTTGGTGTTTGTCACCAACTCAGAACTTTGTGGAAATACTGAAGAGAATGATCAACAAGAAATGACAGTAATTGAATAGCACTTATCTTGCATAGCAATGTAAAAGTAGCTGTAAATGTGGGGAGGCATTTTTTAATCAATTATTTAAATGTTTGTTAGTGTAATGTGTTAAAAAATTATTTGACTGTAAACATTTACATTGCTAACATTGTGTTGTTAAAACAACAAATATTCGCATTGGATCTGCTTTGCTTGGTGAACACTTCAAGCTCGGTAGTAGGTCAGACAAATAAACCAGCAGTAGCCCTGGTAGTAGGGCCTACAAAAAAACCTTGCTAGATTTTGGGACCAAACTGGAACTAGACATTCCTGTGGCCCGCTGTTCAGCAGTGTTGTACTATAACCTAGGAATTGCCAAGCCCTTCCATATCCCTACTCATAATAAGGATACTGTATGGGATTTACATGGAGAAATTTGGAGTATTTGCCTAAGAAAGTACCGGCAAAACCAGAACTACCTTGTAGTAACTTAAGTGGGGTGGGGAAGGATTTGCTCGCTTCAAGTGCGGTTGAAATTTGTGTCCTATTTAACTATCATTTTACTCAGAAAAAGGTGACATTTCCTTTAGCAAAATCATATGGCAAAACGTAATTACCTACCAAGGCCTTGCCAGTAGCCAGTGTGTCATGGAGAGCTTGTAAAATGAACACCACATTTTGCTTTTCTCTCTTCAAATTCTGCGTGGCTGATGTGATCTCTGTGATGACCAATTTGATGACCTGTTAGGTTGCCAAAAGAAAAAAAAAACCCTGCTGGGTTGCCATGTGCTCTTTGAAGCGTCAATCCAGCAAAAATACAGTTGTCGATGTAGGCCTACATGATGTGGCAACTATTTTCCAGAATTTAAAAGATACAACTCTTGAAAATAATACCTTTTGTAGTCTTCCTTTTTGTGGTATCGTAGTTATTGTTTTATTGTTGCCATTATTCAGTTATGGTTTAAATTGGTAAGTACGTAATTCCCTGCAATACCCAGGAGACCAGCAGATGGCAGCAAATGTTAGTTAGGATAGGTATTGTTCAGGTTGTATCCATGATGGTTGTGCAGTACACAATGTTAAACAGTTTGCACGTGTGGATCTGGTATTATTGTAAAGATGCATCACTTTAATTAGTCTGGATTTTATAGTCCTTTTCCAGGTTTTTTTAAAAAAAATCTAGCATGTTGTGTTCTCTAGCACTTTTTAAGAGCAGGCTAATAACCACTTAAAACATTTTTCTTTCTGCAATATACCAGAAGAACCAGAAGGCTGATTCCAAGGCTGATTGGTTTAATGTATTAACATTGCGAGATGTTCGGATCTGTGATTTCTACAAGAAGCATATTATGGCAACATGTTGCCTCCAAAACCTGAGGGAAAGTGCATGATAACTGAAATATAAACAGTACAAGACAGTACAGTCCATAACGGTACAGTCAGACTCCTCAAAATTGTAGCACAATTGTTTTTATGCCTGTATTCATGTATCATGTTTACATCCCTAGCAATCTTCCTCAAAAAGCAACATCAGCTGTTGTATCTTTGTGGCAGTTGCAACCCATGCCTGGTAAATGCTGTAATCAAGAAAGCATGCAGACAACAAGTTATGTTTCAAGTAGTTTTAATAAATATATTTTTGGGGCACAATCCACACAAATGGAAATAAAAAATACAAAAGAACTGAAGATGGATTTGTTTCACACTACTCCAGTCTGCCAGCATTTGGCAGCAGTTTCTTGCCTCAAATAACCAGTCTCTTTAGTGCCCCTAGAGACAACGACCACTAGCTCATTCAGTTTAAAACAGTCATCGGACAGACCACAGAATCGGCCACAAATCCATCCAGATAAGTAGTGGCATATCCCCCAAAGAGTGACATTAACCATAACATCTTGGCCAAACAGCAGTAAAAGTACTGGCATTAATTTTGGCATCTCCCCCAGACAGCGGCATAAAGAGGCCACCGGAAAAGCCATTGCTAGAAAGGTACCAGCCAGTATCCCCTAAACATAAACCGTGGCATCTAGCCCAAAGAGGGGTGCAGGTACTAGCATTAACTGTAGCATCTTCCTTAGACAGTGGCATAAACTGTGGCATGTTTCCTAACAGTCACATAAGCCGTGACACTAGCCGTGGCATCTCCCACAAACTGTGGCGTCTTTCCCAAACAGTGGCAAAAACCATGGCATCTTTCTTCAACAGTGGCGGGGGCTCGGGGGGCCTGGATCAGTGGGTGCCAGCTCATGTCCGGGTGGCCGGGGTGTTCTGGGGTGGGTGTGGCTGGGGGCCCTGGGTCCTGTTGCCTGGGGGCTGTCCCCTTCCATGAGGGTGTCGAGTCCGCCTGGCTGGGGGGGCCGGTCGGCTGCGGGCCTGGGTCGGTGTACGCCCTGGTGTCTGGTTGCTGCCCCAGAATCCAGGGTATAGGGTGGATGGGAGGGGTGGGTGGGGGTGCTGTGGGGGTTAGGGGCTAGGGGGTTGTGGATATGACTGAGGTGTGTGTGCATATGTGTGTGTGTGTGTGTGTGTGTGTGTGTGTGTGTGAGTATGTATGTGTGGATGTATATGTGTGGGCGATTGGATAGGTGTGTATGTGAGGAAAGAGTGTGGTGCCCTGTCGGGGGTAGGCCTGGGGTGGTGGTCCCTGGGTCTGGGCTCTTCTTCTGGGCTATGGTCCCTGACCGTCCTGGTCCTGGCAGGGGTGAGGGGGTGGCGGCTCTTCCCCCCTAGACGTCATCCCCGGACTTCTCTCTCCTCTCTCCCCCCGCTCTCATTCACACACACGTAGGGCTTTGGGAGGTGGGCTTATCAGGTAGGGTGTGGTGGAGGGGGCCATCTAAGTGGCCTCAATCACTGCACCCTTCGGTGGCTCGCCTCTCAGTCTTAATTGCACTTAGTCATCTAACATGATCAAATACATACAACACACACATCTGGGGGACTTGGCGCGCCGTGTCGGGGGTGGGGCTGTTCAGGTAGATGGGACTGCTCGTTTGGCCTCGCTCGCGGCACGGTGTGGTTACTGCCCCTCAATTTTAATCGCAAACAACATATACTTCATCAACACTCATGAGTGGGGGAGGAGAAGGCAATGGGGTCTTCTACACCCCTGTTTCTGGGTCCCTTCTGGTGGGGGGGTGGGGGGGCTGTTGTTTACCCACAGGCCTGGGATTTGGACCAGCTGTGGGTTGGGGAGCTGCTGGCTCCAGGGAGTGCATATCTGTCTGCAGTGGTGGGGGTTGGGGTGGGGGGTGGGGGGTGGTTATGGGTGGGGGGGGGGGCCCTAGATGTGGGGTTTGGTGTGCCCTTGCCTTCTGGGGGGGTCTCCCACAGGACATGATGGATGGATGAGGTGGGAATGTGAGTGTGTTTGGGTTAGGGTTGACTGGCTGACTGTGTGTGTGTGTGTGTGTGTGTGTGTGTGTGTGTGTGTGTGTGTGTGTGTGTGTGTGTGTGTGTGTGTGTGTCGGGGGGGTGGTTGGGGGGAGGATGGGCTGGGTGGGGCTGGGGGTAGTGAGGTGGGGGAGGACGGGGTGGACTGGGGGATGGAGTGGGCTGTGATGCCTTGGATCTCGGGGTACGTGGCTGGAGCGCTGGGGGGGCACTGGCCTGGGGCGGGTAGTCACCTGTGTGGGCTGGTTCTCCTGGTCATGGCCCTCCGCCTGAGTTGGGGGGGTTGGCTCTTGGGCACTGGGCTCGCGGCTCTGCCCGCCCCGGGCATCTAGTCCCAGAGGGGGCCGGCTCCTGCCCGTCTTAGCTACCTGGGGTCCGGGCCCCGGGGCCGCCGCGGGGTCTTGGTTGGGGCTTTCCTCTGCCTTCTTCTGGACCGGCGCATGGACGTCTGGGGCTCGGATCTGGGCTCTGGTATGGCCGCCGGTTATATGAGCCCTGAAGGCCTTTCTGGCATGCTTTTGGTCTTCTCAGGGTTCACTAACACATTTGCATGATCACGCTGATCTTTAATCACTCTTCACATTCTACATGTGGACTCGGTTACCTTGTTTTCTTGTGGTGTGTTATACCAGCGGTGATCTGTAGTAGACATCTCCCAGTTTACTACCAGCTATATTCCCATCATTTCATCCCTTCTGGTTGTGAAAGAAATCATGTATTCACTGCCTTGATATAGTAACTCCTGAATATTAACCTCCTCCACACACCTTCACAACAAGTCATTTTATTGCTTTTTACAGCTTGCATGCATTAAACCTCGTTTTACTTTCACTGTTGATATTCCTTTTATGTCTGACCTCTGTGCGGACCCTCACACCAATCATTTACCACCAGTGCTGTGTAAATACGGCTTTTAACTGAGAGACTGACCGCTGTTGCCAGGTGTGTGTTAGTAATGGTGTTAAACCCCATTAAAGTGTTAACTGTGTAATGAGTGACCGAGGGCCAAAGTCCAACACTGTGTGTCTGTGAGTCTTCAGGAAGAGACATTGAAGGAACAGCAGGAAACTGAACATTCGCCGCGTTGAAAAGGTAAATGTGTTCACTTTGGTACTCTTTGGCTCTTCCTGTCTGCTACTCTTTGAATAAACTCCAACATTTTAATCTTCTCTATGCCTCGCTTGACTCTCTTTTTAATTATAATATTTGTGAGTTTGTTTTCTCTCATATCTCTTGCTCAGAAAACTGCTTTTCTGCTTTCTGTCTGTCTGTTTGGTTGTGGATGGAGGCAGGTGGATGACAGGGTCGTGCTGTTATCTGAGAATGTTGAGTAAAACCTGTGTGTACACTGCAGGTGTGTCGATCCTGTGTGTGTGTGTGTGTGTGTGTGTGTGTGTGTGTGTGTGTGTGTGTGTGTCCTTGTGAGGCCGACCTTCTTTAACCCTGTTTATATCAGCGTCTGTGTGAAAACAAAAGGCTGAGTTAAACTTGTCTGACCTGATGTCTCACAGATGGAGGTCATCTTTGTGGTCCTGTCCCTCATATTAGCAGACGGGGTGAAATCAGTGTCGGCTGCAGGTTCGGTAAGCACTTCAACCTACTAAGTCTTTGTTCCTTTGGCCGAACAATAATACTCAGCTCTACTGGTTAGTGGTTTATCGGGTATCATCCGTCTATCTGGCTAATTACTATAATCCACAATGCATTAAAATGTAACCTTATGGTGTTTGTGTTTACAAGGCACTGGCACTATTTGTACCATCTGGTTGAAATTTCGAGTTGTTTTCCCTCATCTACACCTAGAGCAGGGGTCGGCAACCTTTTTGTCATGGAGTGCCAGTTTAAAATTTTCTCATCAATGTGTGTGCCATTTTCAACTAAAACGCAAGTTGACACAAAATACAAAAAGATTTCTAACATAGCCTACCTGGAAATTTATTCCATTCAGATAAAGCACATACAATCATATATTTAAAGATATTTTTCTGTTATTAAAGCGACACTAAGGAACTTTTCAACCATAATAAAACATTTTAATATCTTTTGTGATGATACATCGACTTACAACTAGTTGAATGACCCCTCTGCCACAGCCTGAGGGCATCAGTATTGCTTTCACTTGGACTAAGCAACTGTGAGGAGGGTGGTAGGAACCCTGCACACCACAAAACTCCAAATGTGCGGACTGCTTTACGGCATGCATCACATCATGATATAATATTGTTTAGCCACCATTAGATTCATTACCTCGTCGCTATCCATCCTTCACACAGCCACTGGAAACAAATGAAGGCGAGTTCAGTCTGACAGCATGCCACCGGGAGCAGCATTTTACGACGTCACGCGCTAGTCCTCATGGGAACTGTAGTATTCGTTCAGGCAAAACACTACCGCTTTTGTCCACTGGCGCCGCCAAAATCAACGAAAACTGAAAGTTCCTTAGTGTTGCTTTAACTCCAAAAAGTGCTTTCATAAATGTTGTGCTTTGTGCTCAGCATGCCGATGTTTCAAATTAACTGGTGCCCATGTTATCTTGTGACCAATATATGACTGAGACTTGTACTCGTTCTAGTGAATGTCGATTATCTACAGTTACAGTGAATATATAAGTTTTAAATCTTTTGTGAGTCTTTAACAACTGCTGTTATCAGCATGTATTTACACAGAATTCCGCCGTCACTCGTTAACACGGGAACCAGTTAATCCATAACACCGACCAGGCGATTGCTCATATTCTTCTACGGAGCTCTTTGAACAACTCGCTGTAGCGTGATTTGCTTCCATATCGCCTCTCCACTGTTTTTTCTCTTGGGGTTTTTATTTAAAAAGGGTTTTTCAACCACCATCATGTTCTTTTGCTTGCTTTTGACTGTCCTGCTTCCTGTTTACTGTGCACGTCATCACGTCACTACGTACGAGGGAACGCATGCACGGAACAAATAATCCCCCCCCCCTTTTTTTTCCGATCCGCTGTCAGGCAGCGTTCATGTAAGACAAGGAGCGGATTATCGATCGGTGTACACCACCACGTACAATCGGCTCCAAAATACAATCCGTTCCAAGTGAAGCGGATCCACTCGGGCGTTTATATGACATATTTACAATCCGCTCTGCCCTATAAGCCATATACTATGGGGCGCATACAAGCGTGCCTAGTGTTAAAGCTAGGGTAGGCGATGTTGTCCAAAAGCACTTTTTGTCATACTGAGAGAAGTCAATACATTATGTGGACGGAAAAAGGTGCGGAAAAAATCTGACAACTGTAGCGGCCACAGGACAGTACAAACTCCGACCAATCGTAAGGCGCGGACCGCTCTTAAGAAACCAATCAGAGCCCCCCCCCGCGTGAAAAATAGAACAAAGCAGAGCGCGCGCTGCAGAGTGCGTGGCCGTTTGCGGCGTTTTTCTCTTTACTGACGAGTAACTGAATGACGACTATTGTCTCTAATGGCCTGCCATACGCATTGTGTGCGGGCAGTCAGATAGGTTAACATGGGAGGCGATCAGAAACTCCGTGCACAGTGCTTCCGCGTCCAGTGCGTTCCCCCGTAACAGTGGGAGCTCCTCCAATGGGGTGGGAGCTGGGCGGAGCCTTGGGGAGATGCTACATTCGAATACATGCTAGTTTTCCAAGATCGCTGACCCTAGCTTTAATAACAGGCGTGACACCCGTGGCACGCGTACCAAGGGTTGCCGACCCCTGACCCAGAGCCTGAGCAAGTGACGTTTTCCCCGTTTCCACGGCGATGGGTTGTTTTTGAAATGTTCCATCATAAAGTTGGAAATGGGGCCGAAGATGTATGGAAAATGAACGATGGATGGATCATGGTTCCTTCATCCCAGAGCTGCAGTCGAGTTCCTCATGCTGTTTGTAGCTTGTTGATAATTTATATGTTTCTATTGGAGTGCTGAGATGTTCGATATACTGTCAGAAATCAGGCCATCTGATGTTGTGCACTGCAGCCTGGTGTGATCATGACCCTGCTGATGGCCCTGGATAAGCGGCCCTGGCTCCTGGGGGTCTACGTCATTGCGGTGGGACTCCCGGTCATTCTCTTCATCAGCTTCATGTGGCCTGACAAGGTGCGGCGCAGACCTTTCTGGATGCTTGGGGTCTGCTTGTTCATCCAGACGTGCAACACTCAGCTGACCATGCGGTGTTTTCCCATCCAGAGGTTCGGACCGCCTGACCAGCCGTACTACTATAAGAAGAGCGACGATCCTCAGCCAGACGACCCCGAGTCCACACTGCAGAAACACAGCAAAGGTATTTAATGATTCTGAAATCATTTCGACTGCCTTCAGTTCGCTGATGATTTTCAGAATGTCATTTGACCGTATGAACTTTGTTTTTTTGGGCAGAAATGGACAAGCAGGCATCAAAAGAAGAAGCCACAGTGACGCACAAGAGGAAGCTGAACAAGAAAAGCACCGCTCAGGCTTAAAACTGTGTACGAACAAGTAATTGTTAGTTATGGTAAATGGACTAGACTTATAGAGTGCTTTTTCATCTGCATTAGCAGAGACCAAAGCGCTTTACACTACATTATCACATTCACCCATTCACACACACATTCACACACCAGTGGATGCAATTGGGGGCAATTCAGGGTTCAGTGTCTTGCACAAGGACACTTCGACATGCAGACAGGGGGGAGACGGGAATCAAACTAACAACCTCCCGATTGTCAGACGACTGCTCTCCCCACTGAACCACAGCCGCCCTTAGTTAAAAAATGTGGTAAAAAAAAATTAATATATAGTGGAAGTGTATTTACAGAGCAGCAAAGGTTGAGAGTTCAAGACGTTCCAGGAGTGATGTCTGGCTTCACACACACACACACACTCACTCACTCACTCACTCACTCACTCACTCACTCACTCACTAATAAAAGCATAATTTAAACCACGATTGAAGGTTTTCAGTATGGTGTGATTTTTAATTATGTCTGTGAAATGTGAAAATACATCTTTCAGTTTTGTTGTGGCTACAAAACAGCAGATGATTAAACATTCAGGTTCAAAGTTAAGGTCTCATCATTGCAACATTATGAATGTAAAAGTATTTTGAGGTTTTGTTGTTTCAGAAACGTTTCATGTTTACGTTCATTACCTGGCAGCACAAAGTCAGAACTGCTGAGCGGTGCATTTAGCGCAATAAGTTATGAGTACAGACAACAATATGCTATAAATATTAACAGTAGTCATCCTGGACTATTATAACAACTTCCAGTTGAGGGTAACATCGGGATCATTAACATCTGCCTGGCAACGCCTGGAGAAGGGTATTATAACAGATTGCACAATTTCAGTGCCAGTCTTCTCCCTGGCCATGAACATGATCGTGAAGTCAGCTGAGGTGGAGTGTAGAGGCCCCTTGTCAAGATCTGGCACTCAGCAGCCCCCCATAAGAGCTTTTATGGATGACCTCACAGTGACGTCAACCTCTGTTCCTGGCTGCAGATGGCTACTGCAAGGGCTAGAGCGGCTCACCTCTCGGGCAAGGATGAGTTTCAAGCCCGCCAAGTCCAGGTCTCTGGTCCTCAAGAAAGGCAGGGTGGCCGACCGGTTCCGCTTTGCTATAGGAGGGACACCAATTCCAACGGTGATGGAAAAACCTGTCAAGAGCCTGGGCAAAGTCTTCAACAGCTCCTTGAGGGATTCAGATTCACTCCAGAAAACCCAGGCTGAACTGACATCATGGCTCACAGCAATAGACAAGTCGGGGCTACCAGGGAAATTCAAAACCTGGATCTACCAACATGGTGTCCTGCCAAGACTCCTTTGGCCCCTGCTGGTCTATGAAGTGCCCATGTCCACGGTGGAGACACTAGAACGGACCATCAGTCAGTTTCTCCGCAGGTGGCTTGGGCTCCCCCGATCCCTCAGCAGCATCGCACTGTATGACCATTCCACCATGCTGCAGCTCCCAATCAGCGGCCTGTTGGAGAAGTTTATGATCACACGTGCCAGGGAGGTGATGATGTATCGGGACACCGCCAACCAAAAAGTTGCCACAGCAGGAATCCTGGTGAAAACTGTGAGGAAGTGGAAGGCACAGGAAGCTGTTGATAGAGCAGAGGCACGATTGCAGCATAACATCTTGGTGGGCAACACGGCAGTGGGCCGGGCGGGACTTGGCAGCTTCCCCAAGCCCCGCTACGACAAAGCCAGAGGAAAGGAGAAACGTCATATGGTTCAGGATGAGATCAGAGCAGAGGTGGAGGAGGATCGGCGGGTCAAGATGGTGGCTATGTACCAAAAAGGCGCCTGGACGAGGTGGGGCCACGCTGAACAGCGAAAAATCACCTGGCCAGAGCTCTGGAGACTTGAACCCCAGCACATTAAGTTCCTCATTCAGTCAGTATATGATGTTCTCCCAAGCCCAACTAATCTGCAGCGTTGGGGCTTAGCGAACACTGCAGCATGCCAGTTGTGCCAGAGGAGAGCCACCCTGGAGCACATCCTAAGTTGCTGCCCGAAGGCCTTGGGGGAAGGACGGTACCGCTGGCATCACGACCAGGTCCTTAGGGCTCTGGCAGACACACTCAGCACAGCAATGACCAACTGCAGGTACCAGCACAACCCCAAGCAGTCCATCACCTTTGTCAGAGCTGGGGACAAGGTGCAACATCAGCCAAGGTCTTCTGGGGGGCTTCTCACCACTGCAAGAGACTGGAAACTCCGAGTCGACCTGGGGAGGCAGCTCAAATTCCCAGAAAACATCCTGGCCACTTCACTCCGCCCAGACGTGGTGTTAACATCAGAGTCAACTAAGCAAGTGGTCCTGGTCGAGCTTACCGTCCACTGGGAAGGCAGATTGGAGGAGGCCAATGAGCGCAAGAGGGCCAAATACGCAGAGCTAGTGACTGAGTGCCGGAGCAATGGTTGGAAAGCCCGCTGCGAACCAGTCGAGGTGGGGTGTCGGGGTTTTGCTGGCCAGTCACTACCCGAATCCTTAAACTCCTTGGAGTAAAAGGGCAGCTGTGCCGAGGAGCCATCAAAACATCACTGAGGCTGTGGAAAAAGCCTCTAGATGGCTATGGATCCGGAGGGGGGATCCGTGGAGTAGTGGGCCACTTGGACACAAGTCTGGGGCTGATCACCCCCGGCTGGGTCGCCCGAGCGAGGGTGTTTGATTATCAAAGACCCGAAACACCCTATGACCTCGGGTTCATCACTGATGATGTGTCCAAGTAGCACCTAGAGGCGTATTCAAGAACTGTGAGTTCGCAGACATTTGTACAGCCAGATGACCGAATTGGACTTTTGTGGCACGAAACTGAAAAAAACTACCAAATCCAGGAGAATCTGGCCTGGGAGTCCTGACAGTCTGGAGGAAGCTGTTGTTGTTGTTGTAAATCTATAAAGCATGTGAAAAAGAACGATTTGGTGCTCATGAGCATCAGCAGCAGCGCTCCAGAAGAGTTGCGTTTTTCCCCGTTTACATGGAAACACAATCAGAGAGTTTGCAAAAAGTTGCTTTCTCAAAAAAGGTCGTCCCCCCATTTCCACAAAGATGGAGCTTTTTCAATTTTTTTAACGGTTTTCAGAGGCTCTGAGCATCGTTTCACTTGAAAACATTTAACTGGGCCTCGTATCTGAAACCTTGTGGAGAGCTGTTTACTGCCTGTGGGCCTGATGTTTGACACCTGTGCATGAGAGCGATATCGGCCTTTTTTAATGTATCATGCTGAGGACTCTTCGGCAGCTTGTCCTCTTTTATTTTTGATGGAGTGCAACACGCAGCAGCCGCTCGGCTCACTGGGGTTTGTTGTAATCCCTGCAGGCGAAGCGTCCTCTCGGCTCTCGGCCTTGCAGTGAGAGGCGACCTTCAGGCCGTTTTCGCTGCTGTGTGTTCACTCGAGCTGGCACAGTGCTTGACAGTTCCCGTTTGTCAGTTGCACTTCCAAAGAAATGAGGCAAGTGCGTAAAAACTCCAGAGGCTGGCGGGGAGAGAGGGAGAATGAATTCTCAGGAAAACAAAATCAGACGTGCTTTCTGGACAGTGTGTCTACTTTTGAGCAGTGTACATCTGTTCTGGGCAGATGCGCATCTGGTTTGTTTTATGGCTGTTGAGAATCAGGTATTTGATCTGGGCCTGCTGCACCGTTTCTCCTCACATGAGGAGAAGGAGCAGCAGTCAGACACATGAAGCTAAACTCCCGGGACTACGAGTCTGCCGGTCCACAGAAGATGACAGGGCCTCTGTTCCTGCTGCTGGCCATCGCTGCAGCTCACTCTATAAATGTAAGTATTTAGATTTCACAGATGAATGGTGTTGTTCAGTCCTTAATGTTGCCTCGTGAAATGTGTCCAAACCTTGAAATGTGTTGCTTCATGTCATTGATTCCTTATTGTGTGCGTTAATTTTAGCTCAACAAATATGTTACTGTTTACACTGATCAAGCTGAGCCTCCATGAAAACACTCAGTGTGACTAACGGGTAAAGAAGCAGTCAAGTTGTGCTCATCCAGCCAATCCTCTGCTATTTAAAAACCTTGAAACAACTTTCTATGAAATACAGTTTCTTTCAGTGTTTGCATGTTACCAATCAGTAAAGGAACAAGTTGCAATGTCAGGATAATGGGCACATAGTGATGTTATTTTCATGTTTGCTGGGTTTTGTAGGACAGTTTCATTATTGAGTGGCAAAGATGAGTAAATGGGATTAAGATGCTCCGTCTGCTCAGAGTTTCTGAGCCAATGTTGGTGCGTAAGGCATCAAACGCTTCATCTGATGTGTAGCGTGTGACTGAATGGAATTTTCCTGCTTGATCTCATGTGGACTGATTACATATGGATGATCGTAGTAGTCAAAGTGCATGCGTGCGTGCGTGTGCGTGTGTGTGTGTGCGTGTGTGTGTGTGTAGGCATCAGATGGGTGCCAGGAGGAGGTGGCTCAGCTGCGGGAAAAAGAGAAGCTTCTGAAGATGGAACTTGAGAAAAAACAGCTCCTCATAGACAGATTACGAACACTGAACCAACCTGGCAACCCAGGAAAAGCGAGCGTGAACCAGAGCCAGGACACACAGTTCACAGGTCAGGACCTCAGTACAGCAACACGGTGGTAGAAGCACCGGGTCATTGGCCAAGTGTAACCTGTGTGTGTGTGTGTGTGTGTCAGATTGCTCCCAGGTCTTCAGTGCTGGCTCCAGATCCAGTGGTTTATACTGGATCCAGCCCGCTGGAAGCCCCGCTCCCATCGAGGTGTTCTGCGATATGAGCGACAGAGGAGGATGGACCGTCATGCAGAGACGGATCGATGGATCAGAGGCTTTTAATAGGTGTGTGTGAGAACTTTATATTATAATGTTTTATTATTTAAGAAACAGAATTATTCATCCATCTGTGTGTTTGTGTGTGTGTGTGTGTGGGGGGGGGGGGGCAGGTCTTGGGCAGAGTACAAGGATGGTTTTGGAAACAAGGAAGCAGAATTTTGGCTTGGGAATGACAATCTGCATCGCATTACCTCTCAGGGTCGGTATAACTCATCACCCATTGAAGATTCTTTACTTCCAGTAAACAAACAGCAGCTGTGAGTGTTCTTCTGTGTATTTCAGGGAATTACTCTCTGAGGATCAACTTGGAGGACTTCGATGGGAATCAGCGCTACGCCGAGTACCAGAACTTCAGAGTAGCTGATGAAAAGGTGTTGATATGAATCGTCTGCAACAAATTATTTTTCAAACTTGATAACTGATTGTGAATGATTCATTGTCAGCCATTAAGCTGATATAAATGTTTTACTATTAGAGATAATATAGTTGCCAGGCCAACAGTCAACTGTTCAGGTGTTCCATCTGGAGACATGGCAGGAGAGCTCTGTTGCCTTCTAGTGGTTATACTCAGTAGAACAGAAACAATGGCAGCAGGAATCCAGAGTTCATGGTGTCTTGAATTTAGTCTCACACGTCACACAGTAGTACAGACAACAAAGAGCACCCAGAGAAAACCCATTAACGAAAGGGAAGAACATGCAAAAAAACAAAAAGGCCTATTCTGATTCAATCCTTGTACTTCTTGCGGTGAGACGAGTGCTTCCCACTACACCACTGTTGCAGCCTGGGCAGCAACAGAAGAAGCACTGTGCACATATCTAAGGAGGGTGACATAAACCTCAAGTAAAATTTTACCAGAACCTGGTTTCATTTTAATCCTTTCGGACGTAGATCACTCTGGTAACAAGATGTAGATTTTATTCACAAGAGACCAGAAACAAACAAGAATATCTTGTTTTGTTTAAAAGCTGGCATGACAAAAAGGCTCAGCGTGTGTATGCTTGTGTTCTCATATCTCATAAAACCAACTGAAAACTACTTTCTGAGTTAAATGAATGATGAAGATGGGTCTTATGATCCTTATAATTGATGATATTGATAGGAACAGCATTTAAAGTGGGTTATCAAACACTTGTCAGGCCAGGGGCCACGTACAGCCAGATTCATCTTGAGTGGGTAAAACAGTGCGGCAACAACCTTTACATTTAAACTTAAAATATTTTCTCAGTCTGTTTGCACAGTGATAAAAAGGTTACAACCAAAGTTTACTACAATGTCAATGTACGTGCAATTTTAATTATACTTTTGCAGAAATGTGGGAAAAAAAAAGATCATTATTGCATTATGTGATCATAAACTTACCAGCATGGCTTCGAGGCTGATGCTAGTTTGCTATCATTCATGGCAGCGTCTCTGAACTCTCAGTCAGCTCTGCGTTGTGTCCAGTGCTCTGTGGAAATGTCTTAATATATCAATGTTATATTCGTTTAGGAATGTTCACCACCTGCTTGGTGGTTTGACGGGCCGCATTTGAACCTCTTGCAGGCTGGTTTTGGCCCACAAGCCTTATGCAGTAAAGATTAGTGTGTCCAAAATGATTAAAATCCATACTGCCAGCACTGGGTAACGTCACACTGGAGTGTTCAGGTCGACTCACATTTCAGAGCTCATCAGGCTGACCGGCGGTTGTTTCCTGCTCCGCAGGAGAAGTACCGCCTGACCTTTGGAGCCTATGTGGGGACTGCTGGAGACGGCTTCTCTGGGAACTTCATGGTGGGAGTGTCGGCGTGGGCCAGCCACCAGGCATCCCATTCAGCACCCACGACCAGGACAACGACAACTACGAGCAAGGGAACTGTGCCCAGGAGGACAAAGGAGGCTGGTGGTCAACAAGTAGGGGTTTCCACATGACCAAATCCACTTTTTGGTGCTCGCACTCGGCAGTCACGCAGAGTTCTGTCCCATTCACTCCAATAGGTGTCACTCAGCCACCTGAACGGTCGGTACTATCCCAACGGGCACTACAGCGCCATGACGGACGACGGCGTGGTTTGGTACACTTGGAGAGGATGGTGGTACTCCCTCAAGGCCAGCGTCATGAAGCTGCGGCCCACCGACTTCAGAATCGATCCAGTCGATGATTCAAATGCAGTTCGGCACAGCCCACCATCCTAGAACAGGTCACGCCTCCTCGGATGAATTCCTCAGCTGAGGGGAAACAAAGATGAACAGGAATTCATAACCCGCTGACGAGAGGTCCATGATTCGCACTGATGTTGCAACAGGAAGCAGCATGCACACACAGCAGTCTGCTTCGCTGGAGAAAAGGGGAATCTGTGTGTGTTTGTGTGCTTGCTTCAAACTGCAGAGTGTGAACAAACACGGCTTCACAGTATATCTCTGTTATAAACACGACAAGAAATAAAATATAAACCACTGCACCTTGATTTATGTCACTGGCATCATTACTGTCATGCTGCTGTATTTCGTATTTGTTATAAAAGGTTGGTGTCTTTGAACTGAGAGCGTTCAGACATGTAGTGAAGTTGAAAGTGATGAATGTGACTCGGTCTGCTGGGATTTTCAGGATCATCCATCTCCAGAGTTTACAGGGAATGGTGAGGAACAGAGAAAATACCCAGAGAGCAGCAGTGTTCTGGGTGAAAACACCTTGTTATGAACAGACTGGTTAGAGGTGATCGAGAAAGAACCACTGGTTCCAGCCAAGTGAGCAGAAGAAATCTGTGAGCTTTTCTTCAGAGTGAAGCTTGAAGCTGAAGCCAACAATTCACACGAAGTGAAACACGACATGAATGTTCAAACACACTCAGTGTTTTGGATGTTTTGGGAGGAGAGTGTTGTAAAACAGTCCTGTCTAGAACCTCCCAGACGTGTTGAGCTGAGTTGACAGCGTGTCTCTTAAACTGAACTGTGACCTTTTGCTGATGTGCAGCATGACAGTGGCTTGCAGTGGCAAGACGTTTAATGGCTTGAAATTACACACTGAGGAGTTGGCATGTTCTCGCTCTGCATGCTCATGAAAGATCTTTCATCTTCATGTGTAACCCCTGTGATGAAGTCAGAAAATGTTCAGTGTGTTCTGTGTGGCGAAATGTCTGGTTTGTGTGCTCCTGATTATCTCTGTTTGCACTGGAAATACTGGATACTTATGCAGAGCGTATCTTGCATTCCACCCTGTGTTGGCTACAACCGGTTACTTTTCTGAGACTAGCAAACAGAAAAAGAACAAATGGGACATATCTCCTGATTTGATCCATAAAAAAAAAAAAAAAAAAAAAATGAAGACGCTGATTTGCAGACTAAAATTATTCCAATTCTAAATCCCTAGTTCAAGATCAAGGATTAGTTTCATTTCTACATGTCACTTTAAGAAAAATGAAACGCATGAACTCTAGGAAATATGAAATGAAGACAATAATTCTTACTATCACTCAGATTCATTAAAACAGTTTTGACAGCCACCATATTTTCATAAAGTGCACAGAAAGCAAAATAAACTGGATTTATCACCAATGATTAATGTGTGTTTTGTTGAATTACTGTAAAACAATTACACGTACGCATTTATATATATTCCGCTTGTAATAATTACAGAAATAGAAATCTATATTGTATGAAAACACAAAATAAATCAACTACATGCAAGTATATGGACACCTAACTAAAATTACATGACAAATAAATATAATTAAACATGTCTGAAAAGGGGTATAAATGAAATGATTTACTGTCAAGTGAATTTCTAAAAAGACTGATGAGTTAATGTGATGGATGTATAATGATAATTCCTAACAAAGCGGGTTTTTTTGTGGCGACAAAGAAGTCTTTGTACAAATCCATTGCTACACGAACCAGACAGGCACGTTGATCTAGAAGTATGCATCTTTTAGTGCAAGCAACCCTCCTAGGAGGGCGGTGCTTTCTAATCTACCAGAGATGCCGTCAAATGAGAAGCCCCGCCCACTGTACAGTGCTGTGATGATTAAAACGAGCGCACAGGCGTGAACCCGGGCGCTGATTGGCTGACAGCCCTTCACAGAGCTCAGAGTCAGCTGGAGCTGAA
This sequence comes from Salarias fasciatus, assembly GCF_902148845.1. Lineage (NCBI taxonomy): Eukaryota > Metazoa > Chordata > Actinopteri > Blenniiformes > Blenniidae > Salarias > Salarias fasciatus. The sequence goes on along the minus strand of NC_043746.1, from coordinate 5,161,432 downwards.
GGAAAACAACACTTTTCTTTATCTCTCGGGGATTTCTCTGACCTCCCACCTTTAGGTCACAGCTTTCATTCTGTGCACAGCTTCGTTTGGGTTATTTTTTAAAAAAACATATCTCTCTCGAGGAAGCGAGGATGTAGAGTTTGTGTCGGAGGTATTTTTTTTCCCAATAGGTGAGTAAACGCTAGCGTTAGCCTAGCCCCCTGCTAGCAGCTGCTACTAAGCCCCCTTTCCGCCTCGTTGTCTCCAAGGTGACGGCGGCAGCAGCGGCCGCTCCATCCGCTCCATCCGCTCCATCACCCCGGCTCCGTGCGTGTCCGCTTCCCGGGACCGGCTCCGGCTGCCACCGCGCGCCGTGCGGTGAATGAGTGAGCCCGCCGGGCTGCGAGCCTGTTGCTGCCGGGCGGGCCGATGCTAGGACGGCGGGGGACGGAGGGGGACGCAGCGCCGCGCCGGGTCGGAGCGGAGATGTCCGTGCGGGGATGCCTCTTCCTGGACACTGCGCTGCTGTAGTCGAGTGTGCACGGCGTGCCTCCTCCCACCTAACCTGCGGCGACTCATATATGGATGGTGGGGTCGCAGCATGCCCACCCCCTCAACTACCAACACCGCCACGCCGCCGGGAGGGAGCTCCGGTGGGGCCGGAAGGAGGAGAAGAGGGCCCGTGTCTGGCTCCTCCAGCGCCCCCGTCGAGCCCTCCTCGTTCCGCTTCGTCCCAGCCTTCTGCCTGGGCGTGGTGGCGGCCGTAGTGTTTCAGCTGGCCTGGGGCGGCCTGACCCTCACCTCCTTCTTCCTCAAGCTCTTCATCTACGTGTCCTTCGCCCTGCTGTGCGTCCTGGCCGGGAGCTTCGTCCTGCTGGTCCGGAAGAGTCCCGTGAAAGTCAGCTGCTTCGACCGGAGCAGGAGGCACTCCGCCGTGCTGCTGGACTTCTTCAGCAAGCTGATGGTGAGGAGAGCTCCCAGAAAACCCCTCAGGACACGCCGAGCCAGGGAGCTCTGTTTAGGACACCAGGGAGAAAAGTGATTCTTAGGAAGCAGATTAGAGAAGTAGTGCTACTCATTTCATCAAAAGTGGAAGAAAGTCTTCCATCTGTCCATCTGGGCTGTTTTTGGTCCAACTCAGGCTCCCAGAGTATTACCAGACACCCAGAACAGGTCACAAGTCCATCACAAGCCCACATACAGGGGCGTCAAAACAGAAGGCCTGAAAACGTTGATTTTTAGCCTCATTTCTTTAGAATAGTGGACAACACAGCAGTGAGGCCCGAGCTGAGATCCCGGTGATGCTGCCATGAAAGATGCTGTCAGACGAGCCTCAGAGCCCTGCTGTCAGAGTGAGTTTGTAGAAACATGCCAAACGGCCGTAGGAGAAGCTTTTCGGACATCGCTAGACTTTCCTACAGAAGCTTTCATTAAAATTGCCTTCATGCTGAGATTGTAATCTTTTACATAGTATTTGTTTAGTTTTGTAAATTAAATATAGACATTTTCATCACGTATACTCGGTGCCACAATAAGGAAAAACTTTGAAATGAAAGGTTAGTGTTATGACTCTATTGTACCAGTCCGGCCCACGAAAGAAGAGATAGAGCTGCATGTGGGCTAAAATGTGTTTGACATCCTTGATCTGTACTGATGAACGTTCACAACCAATCTGCAATCTATTGTCACTATCACCTGACAAGCACAACTTCTCAGGAGTACCTGGAGAAAACGTGTAAAGCGTATATTCTAGCTTTAAACCACCGCAGCCCTGTGTGTCCCCTTCTATTATCATTACTCTGTCTAAATGAAAGTAAACAGTAAAAAAAAAAACTCAGGTTATTTAATTAATTATTAGATTTATAGGGTTGTTGTTACTGATGACTGAATTATCTATGCATGAAGGCATGTGGTTGTATGAGCCCTGCGATGGACTGATGACCTTCAGGGATACCCAGCCTCTCACTCAGTATCGCAGCAGCGATCAGCTTCAAGCCCCGGAGAGCCTGCTCTGAATGAAAACTGGATAGAACATCCAGAATAGCAAGTTCTGCCACGGTGAACCGGACTGTCAGCATTAGAACCACCAGGAGCTTCCAGTCAGCAGCGTGTTGAAGGTTTCTTTACATCTCAGTACAAGAGATCATTAGAGTAGCTTTAATTCCCTCCAGACAGGATCTACGTCCTGTCACTCAGTCCTGGTCCAACAGAATAATGGCAAAAAAAAAAAATGTGGCAAGGCAAACAAGGCCGGCATCCTCTCTCATCCCACCAGATAATTGAATTCCTGTGGATCTCTAATGGCCTGATGTGTGAAGAATTATGCTGAATCACATCTGATGAACACTTCCTCCACTGCTCTCTTCACTCTGCTTCCATCTCCTCTCTCCTGCTTTCCCATCCGCTCCCTGCTCTCACGTCCTCGCTGTGTTTCTATAATAGATGAGGCAGACTCACGCTTCTGGATTTAGACTCACTTGCCCCACACACACACGCACACACATGCACAGGGCACAATAAATGTTAATTTATTCTTCCAGAAAGAGGGATTGCCTTGCACCCTGCCGGCGGCTGTCCCTAACAGGCGGCTGCAGCCCGGCGCTCTCCTTTCAGCCGCCGCTGATGACTTATTGATGTGGACAGAGGAGGAATATTGTCACTAACGTTCGTGTGGTGGACGTGTCGGACGGGGCAGGACAAATCAGGAGCCGCCTCGTCTGGCGGGATTCCAGGCTGATGAGAGGGTTTCATGTCCACCGCTGTCTGATGAAACGGGACTGACGCCGCTCTTGCTGCTTCGCAGGGCCGCTTCGTGGCGCCGCCTCAGGAGTCCAGCCAGGGACGGAGGGGGTGGTGTCGCACAACGTGGATAAAGCCCTGAAGGAAGGTAATGACTCACCTGTGCGCTGGATGGTGTTTCCATGTTCATGAAAATACTTTCAGTCAGAGTCTCGACTTCATGAAGCAAATGCTAAAAACCAAAGGCCAATCAGGACCCAGACTAAGAATTGAATGTCACCATTCAAAAAAAAAAAAAAAACAAGTTTTACATCTGCTGCTCTCACCGTTGAACTGTTCCACCAGAGTGGATTTTATGTGGATTCAGGTTTGAATTCATGAGTCAATCTGCATCTGAAGCGCTTCCTGGACATGCTGTTACTGGGCTGTTCAAAAAATGAACACCGTCTGAGAATTTACTCCATTATTTGATTGTATTCACATTTAATTATCTGATGAAGCGGGTCAGAGGCTCTGTGATGCCAAATCTAATCGAGCGTTTTGCTGTCTGTGTTCGTAATGACCGTGTGTCGTCATGGCATGAATACACATTACCCCATCTATGATCCCTTTGGAAGCCTCGTTTCTGCCATGAGACGCACTCGTCCCTGTAGAGGACTTCATTCTTAAAGTAGTGCTTTGATTCAAAATTCACCCAGGACTCAAAATGAGCTCTTGTTTTATTTTTTTCTATTTCATGAACTGATTCCAACTGCTGGAATGACCAACTTGCTAGTTGGTCTTTAGAACTTCTGTTTTTGAGAAAACTGCTGACTTATGGAGCTCTGTGACGGTCAGTCAGTGATCCCTCACTCCTTACACACACACACACACACACACACACACACACACACACACTCTGGATCAGTACGTTTGGCTGCCAAGTAGCAGATGGCTGCAGGATTTGCACTGAGGGTGTGTATTTGCGCGTGCTCTCGTCTGTGTTCTGGAGAGTGATGTTCTCCAACTTTAAGATGCCGAGGCTCATGGTCCAGACCTGCTGAGTCAACGAGCGGCTGGTTCGATGCATCAGTGTGTGTTCTGGCTCTGGATTTTAAACCAGGCAGAGAGTGTTGGTTCTGTCATTATAAAATATAATGATTTACTATGATCCTGTTGATATGAAGCTTTTCACATTTTATTTACCATTTTATTTGTGCATGTTCTCCCTGTGCACAGGCTTCGTCCACACTGATGAACTAATGATGATAAGAGGGGTGAATGTGTTTGCTCTGTCCTGAAGTGTCGGCGCGGCTGGAGGACGGACAGGCTGCCAGTGGACTGGGTGTCCAAGTCATCCCATCCACAGCCTTTACATTAGGGGTGTCAACACGAGGCACGTGGGCCAAAACTGGCCAGCAAGAGGCTCCAGTCCAGCCCTCCAAACGACAAAACAGTGAAAATTTCCAAAGAACTTTGTAAAAATATAAACTTAGTTCAGTTTATTTACCGGTTCAGGAAACTGGAGATGACACCCCTGCTTTAGAGACAGGAAACACTTCAGTGACATGAGAGAAGGGTTAGAAACAGATATTATCCACCATCTTTGAGTTGCAGTAGCTGAGCTGAAACAGGTTATTTTCTGGATGAATGTCAGGGATTATAGCAACAAAGTGAGGCCTGATCAGCGAGCTCTGAAGGCTGTCGGATCGTTTTCTCCAGGTTCTCGGGCTTCCCTCCACCCTGTTACCCTGTGTGTGTAATCAGTGAAAGTGTGTGTCGCCAGCGTCTGCTGCTGTGTTATCTTTAGAAGTGCTGAAGGACGGCTCTCTTATTCAGCTTATCAAAAAAGGAATAATTCATTCGATTCACATCTGTGGAATCACTTTCCAGTTGTGATTCAGAGCAGCTCGCTCTGTCCTTCAAAGCCAGACTGAACTAACAGCGTTTGTACGCAGTCATCAAAGCCGTCGCTGGTAATTGAAATTTCTGGGTCGGATTTCCTCTCGCATGTATAAATAGAGCTTTGTGATCCTGGAGCGGTGGCCCGTGATGCCGTGGCTGCGGTGTCGTCGCTCTGCGCTCCAGACGGAGGGAGAGGCAGGCTGACGGGCCCGCTCACCTTCGACCCTGCTGTAACGAGCTCTCTGGAGGACTCGGGATGAACCAGCGCTCCACACTGACGGGGTGCAGCTGGGTTTCGAGGAAATGAAACTGTTTCTTTGCGTTGTTCAGTGGAAAAATAGACGCAGGTTTGCTCTTTTCTGTCCATCTGACACACACTTCCCCCTGCCGCTCTCCCCAGTGTTCGACTACGCCTACCGAGACTACATCCTGTCCTGGTACACCCCCCTGAGCCACGATAAGGGCCAGCTGTACTCCATGCTGTCGGAGGACTGGTGGCAGGTGATCGGGCGGCTGCGGTCCCGGCTCGCCAACATCGACCTGGTCAACGTGGTGTGCTACGACAGCATCCGAATCCTGCACACACACTTCACTGACCTCAAGGCTGCGTCTGCCAGGTACGCTGCAATCAGGGAAGCCGGGGAAATGAGGCGGCCGTCGAGGTCTGACTCACAGTTGTTTACCGGGAAATGTGTTCCTGAAAAGAGCTCCCCTCCCACTCCTGTCCGCTCACAGCGGCGTAATTTCATGTACGCAGACGGTGAAATTACTGCTATAAAGTGTAAACAGCGTCAGAACATTTTCCACTCGCTCAGGTACGCACACAGCTTTTATTATCGCCAGGACGCCGGCGATCGATCGCCGGCTTCCCTCATCTTCACTAGTCTAGGAACCACATAGCGGCAGCAGGGTCACGTTTTCCCAGCGGAGGCGGCGAGACGTGAGGGAGTATGAAGCATGAATTACCGCAGCGGTCAGCAGAGCGTGATGCTCTCTGTCACGATGCGACGATCTCCGAACCGGCGCCGTCGCTCCCCGTTTCAGCGTCACTGTTGATCTGCGTCGTTTTCTCGCTGCCTCGCAGGCCCGAGGAGTGCAGCCGGCCGTTTCCCCTCCACCCCTGTTTGATGAGCCCGGACTCAGAGCTGGCCTTCCTCCGCTGCGTGGCCAGAATCCTGCTGCTATGTCTGCTGCCTCAGAAGGACGCCAAGTCACCCACGCTGCGCTGCTGCCTGACGGAGGTCATCACCACCAAAGGTACTGGAATCACCGCAGACGAGCAGGAGCAACGCTCCGTAATGCCTCCGAAGAGGGCGAAGGCACACGGTCATCCTCCTGACTTATTCCTTCATGTGTGTGTGTGTGTGTGTGTGTGTGTGTCCCAGTTCTGAAGCCTCTGGTGGAGGTGCTCAGTGACCCGGACTCCATCAACAGGATGCTGCTGTCTCAGCTGGAGCAGCGGGAGCAGCAGGCCGAGCAGCAGAAGAAAGCCTACACCTACGCTGCCTCCTACGAAGATTTCATCAAGCTAATATCAACCTCTGCTGATGTCAATTTCCTCAAACAACTCAGGCACGACACACACACTCCCATATCTCTCTTTACATCTAACCAGACTGTTAATCAGAGTAACCAGTAATGTGTTCGTCTGCTGAGTTGCTGTTGCCATGGGAACAGACGGTGTCTCCGCTCCAGCGTGCTGGCAGTGAATGTGGGTCAGCGTGACGCTGCTGCGTAACGTCGTTAGTCTGAAAACGGCTTCTCTACTCGCTGCATGATGAGCGTTACGTGTTTCACTCAGTGCTCGACTTTCAGGAACGAATCAAACCGGCCGCTGTGTTGACGTCCGTGTCTGTGCAGGTATCAGATCGTGGTAGAGATCATTCACGCCACCACCATCAGCAGCCTGCCGCAGCTCAAGAAGCAGAAAGGTACGAGCGCCGCGCCTCGTTCCCGCCATGCGGGTTCACGCTCCAGGAATGTGTGGCGTTTGAGGACGGCGCCGTTTTAGCTCGTCAGTGTCGGTCAGAGGCTCGGGTCATCTCCAGACCAGGGTGTCAAACATGAGGCCTGTGGGCCAAGAGGCCGTTATGTGAAAGGCTCATTTCACTGCTTTTCATATTGAAAACTTCAGAATGGGAAAAGAAAACATCCATGTTTTTTTTTTTAACTAAAGTCAGTTGTGTTTTTTTATAAACTGTAAGAGAAAAGACAGATTCAGTAGAAAACCTGTCGGAGTCCGGTCAGCTGGATAGGACTGCAGAGTTGATCAAAGAAATGTTCATACTAAGTTTAATATGCTACAGTCAAGAAAATAACAGACATTTAGCTCTGGAAATGTCCGGTCAAAGCGTGGCATCACATGACCTTTGGCATTTCAGAGGCAGATTAACCTTCATCAAATCCACCTTTTTCTTTTTAATAGCTCATACAGGGAAAAATAAGCAGGATGTTGAGATCGGGATGTGAAAATAGATGGTTTCATTATTCTATTTTTTTTTTTAACTGAATTTTATTATCCTTCATTTTCTTTGATTTTTTGAAGATCGTTTGGTTTGTTCTGCCTGCAGTTCAGGGTTGTTAAATTTAAGTATCTGTAAAATATATTTAATCTTGGCTAATAGACTTTTCACACACACACTTGCATGCACACACTGCAGGGAGTAACTCTGGGTTCCCTTCACTCGAATCATTACCGTCCCTCTGCCAGCTGAGACACGGCCACCCCGACTAAAAAAACTGGGTTTTGTTCCCCAAGTTTATGATTTGGTTTGATATTCTGGTTTTTTCATTGTTATTTTCTTTCCAGTTTGAGATCTTCGCTAAATGTTTATTTGTATTATTTCCGTCATTCTGGAAGAGAGTCGGTGACGAAGTCGCCTCAGTTTCCTTCTTTTTCCCCTCAGAGCGAAAAGGTAAAGAGTCGGCAGCGATGAAGGCCGACCTGCTGAGAGCCAGAGACATGAAACGATACATCAATCAGCTGACCGTCGCTAAGAAACAATGCGAGAAGCGCATTCGCCTGTTGGGCGGACCGAACTACGAAACAACGAGGAGGGAGCCGAGGACGGCGACGAGCCTCAAAGCCAGAAGGTACACGGTTGAGAGATGATGATGAAAAGCAGCTCTCTGAAGCTGAAATGATGTCGACTTCCTGATTTGATGATTTGTTTCCCTTTTCTCATCCAGATTCTCCAGTTCGACGACATTCTGTGTAATCCGGTTACAGGGAGCACTTCAGAGTTTACATGGAGAGGGTTGATAGAGGGCTCTGATAAGCTTCTGGGAACTGGTGGAAACACTTAAAACTGCCAATAAGGTAACAGCTGCTGCTGCTCGCTTCCCTCAGATTCCACCTCGCTCTGTTCAGAACCGAGGGAATAATCGCTTCACAGACGCAGCGTTTAGAGGACCCCAGGATTCCTCACAGACGTCATGAAAGCACCAGTAAGACGCTCTTTTGTGTGTTCGACAGAACGAAGTGCCCCAAATTCGGGAAATCTACCAAAAGTTCTTTGTGGAAAGCCGAGAGATCCCGGTGGAGAAGGTTCTCCTGAAGGAGATCCAGCAGAGCCTGGTGGGAACAGAGGGACGCAGGTCTTCGTTAGAATACAAGAACAGGTAAGTGCTCCTCTTGGTCCCAGTTCTGCTCCTTTTCAAGCTTTTCCTGATTGTTTGGCTCCGTTGTGCAGGTGGCTGACACCATGAGAGAGCGATACTACCCCTCCTTCCTCGTTTCTGACCTCTATGATCGGCTGATCAGGAGAGACGAGCAGCACAGCCAATCACAATGTAGCACGGAGGAAAAAGAGGAAGGGTGAGAAACGCACCTTTACACCGTCCGTGTGTCGGTTTTCGGTGTTTTTCGGTGGTTTTGAAGTGTGGCTGCCCCCCCTCCCTGTGCAGTGCCAGGGTCTGGATGCAGGAGAGGAGGTCTGCGATGAAGGCAGTAAAGGAATCAACGAACAAGCCAGCTACGCTGCCACCAAGCTCCGGCAGCTCTTCGACAAGCTGGAGTACAAACGGCAGGCGCTGGGCTCCATCCAGAACGCTCCCAAGCCTGACAAGAAGGTACCGGGGAGCAGGAGCGTCCACCGGGACAGCCGCACGCTCGTGACACATTCAGATTAGAAGACTCACTTAGACTCTTTTGCCGATTGTGTTTTAGATCGTGAGCAAGCTAAAAGAGGAAATCGGAGCCATGGAGAAGGAGCACAGCGAGCTGCAGCAGCACATCACCAGGACCGACTGGTGGTGTGAGAACCTGGGGCACTGGAGGGCGGCCATCACCACAGCCGAGGTAACGGCGGCTCCGTTCCTACGCCGGTCGCCGTCACATCTCAGGCTGCAGCCGTGACGGACGACCCTGCCGCCTCCCACAGCCGAGCGTGAGGTTCGGCTGTCACGCCACGCGGTGCAGAATGAAGCTCCACGTCTGTCACTTCAGCAGCAGTGTGAGGATCATTCCACACACAGACATTTTTCTAAGCGCGTCCAATCAGACTAACAAGCAAGTCATGGCAGGAGGGTTTGAAACGCCTGATCCTCCGGGTTCAGCATTGTGAGGCGCGCCTGATTGGCTGCGGTGGAGATCTGTCCCTCCTCCACGTGACCTTCTGATGATCATTTCACGGCTCTGGAGAGAAGTACATGAGTGTCAAACTGCAGCCTCTTGACCGTGTGTGTGTATATGTGTGTGTGTTTCAGGCTGCTGAGGAAGGCGGTGAGACCGTGGCTTCGTACTGCATCACGTCAGCCTGGTGGAAGGAGAGGAGACCACCAACAGCCGCTGGAGCGTCCACAGGAAGCTGACGGAGTTCCAGATGCTGCACAGGAAGCTGACGGAGGTAACTGACTCCGGGGCGGAGGTCTCCCTCCGGGCTGGAACGACTGGAAATAATGACCTGACGATGGATTCACTGCAGATTCCTGTGTCTGTTTGAAGCCTCTGCAGCGTGTGTCTGTGACGCCATGTGCAGTACATTTAGATTCAGCTGTGAGATCTGAGAAGACGCCTGCTTCCGTTCAGCATATCTCATGTTCTTGATGTTTTAGTGTGAAATGGATACTTGGAAAATGGCCGTGTGTATGTGTGGTGTGTGTGTGTGTGTGTGTTTCTTAGTGCTTTCCTTCACTGAAGAAACACCAGCTGCCGTCTCTCAGTAAACCCCCTTCAAATCCATCGACCAGAAGTTCTTAGACAAGAGCAAGACTCAGCTCAATGCCTTCCTCCAGGTACAGCAGACGTTTTGACACTGCAGCCAAACGTCACCGTGGCTTCAACATCTGGAGATTCTCTGACTCACCTAAATCCTTACAGTTACAGTAAAGCTGCAGTCCTTCGTGCTTTATTTTGTATTAAAAGAAGAAAAAACTTGATTTGTTTTCAAGGGTCACAAACTACTTATTCAGGTTTAAAACTAACTTTGATTTTAATTTTTTTGACAGATTTCCATCATCCTTTCCTTCCCTTCACTGTCTAAGTGTTCTTGTGTGTGTGTGTGTTTGTGCGCAGCGTCTGCTGACAGATGAGCGTGTGCCAGTCCGAGGCGCTCTACGCCTTCCTCAGCCCGTCTCCAGAACACCTCAAGGTCTGAAAGCTTCTGAACGCCGCGCCGTCGCAGACTTACCGCCACGTGTCGCTCATTGTTCATTTCCGTCCTCCTGGACGTGTGAAGGTGATGTCCATCCAGAAGAAGTCGTCCTTCTCGCTGGCCTCCTTCCTGGAGAGGTTACCCGGAGACTTCTTCTCCCACACCGAGGTAAACACGGGAGCAGATGTGGTGAAGCTGCCTCCTCTTCCTCTTCCTCCCCCTCCTCCTCCTCACTGTGGGCTCACGTCTCCAGGAGGACGGAGACGACGACAGCGACCTGTCGGACTACGGCGACGAGGTGGACGGCAGGAAGGACGCGCTGGCCGAACCCTGCTTCATGCTCATCGGGGAGATCTTTGAACTCAGAGGAAGTGAGCGGCACGCCGAGGACACGGTGACCTTTGAACTGTGGCTGAGAGGAATTCATCCCAACTCCTCCCTGTCTGTCTCCACATCCAGTGTTTAAGTGGGTGAGGAAGACTCTAATTGCACTAGTCCAGGTGACATTTGGACGAACTATCAACAAGTAAGTGGAGCAGCGTGGTGAGTGTGGAAGCCGTGAGCCGTTTGAAACATCAGACTAATTTAACATAAACTCAAACGTTGGCGTGAACTCTGATCCTGAATCATCGAGAGATCGACGTTTTAAAGCCCCGCTCTCTCCTGCCCCTCTCAGACAGATCCGGGACACTGTAAACTGGATCTTCTGTGAGCAGATGTTGGTCTGTTACATCAGTGTGTTCAGGGACGCCTTCTGGCCCGACGGAAGCTGGCCCCGCACGTCAAGGTTCGAACCGAGTCCGAGCGGACCGAGACGAAGGAGCGGGCTCAGCAGAAGCTGCTGGACAATGTCCCAGGTGCGAACACACACACACACACACACACACCAGCATCGCCCCGAAACAGCTGGGGAAAATGACATGTCGGTGCCAGCTTACAGTCCCTCACAGACTCTCGTTCTCGCTACTGAGCAGGCGGATGAGGTTAAAGGAGTTTGCCCTGAAGCTGCAGTCTGGAGCCTGAGGTTGTTAATAATTGAAGATAAATAAACCGCCGACCACTGATGATACCTTGGACCATTTAGGGCAGATACTGTTGTCTTCTACAGCATTGAGGCGAATTTCTTTCATGAAAAGCACTCGGAGATATTCTCCAGTAGCTGCAGCTAAAGAGTTTACTTTTACTTCTCATGCAGCTACTTTGTGTTATACTGCAACCACCAAGCAGCTCTTTCACACAGAGGAGCATCAGCGGGGAGTTACTAGTTCAGTAACAGCTTTCTTCTTCAGATATCTGTTAACTCTATAGTTACCGAACCTTTTGACGGAATATTACAGCTGAAGGCAGCTCATCAATATTTCAGTCACTGAAGCAGTAAAGTGTAGTTTCCTCTACCAGGTTCCATCATGGCTTAATGGCGCCACCTGGGGTTGGACTGTATATCATGCATAATGGATTTATTCATATGAATGCATGACAGTGTATTTTGTATTAAAATATAAAAAGTATCTTTATTCTTACAAATATATCACACGTTTGCTGATTTGTCATGCTCTTGTTTTCAAATGTAGACGCTCTGACGAATCTGGTGGGCCAGCAGAACGCTCGCTACGGGATCATCAAGATCTTCAACGCTCTGCAGGAGGCTAGTGCCAACAAACACCTACTCTATGTAAGAGCGTCTCTCCTGCCAAACAGTGCAGTTGTCTCTGAGCCACGGTCATCACGGCTTTCTTTTCTTTTTTTTTCAGATTTTGATGGAAATGTTACTAAAAGAAGTGTGTCCCGAGCTGAGGGCGGCGGTGGACAACATGTGAACACTCAGTCTCCACGGATTCATCTTTCAGGCCTTTCTGTAGCCGACCAATCACAAACTGCGAAGCCGGAGGAGGAGAAGGGTCGGAAGGGGCGGCGGGGAGCCGGCCCGGCTGCGGCCCCAGAGGGGCCGTGGTTTGTTGTGGTGCAGATCTGAACCTGGAGCTTCCTCTCCAGACCGTCTCCCTCTCAAACGAACAAACTCGCCGTCGTTTCAACATCACGGAAACGTCAGATCTGGACCAGAACAAACTGAGAGCAATCTCTCGTTCTGGCCTGAGTGGTGGCCGTCTGCTAAACACTTGATTGTTGGGCGATAATTTTGTAGAGCTAATCCACAGACCTCGTTTCAATCCAGCAGAGGCCGTTGATTTGTGTCTGTAGGTTTGGAGACCTCTGAACTTCCTTCTACACACACCTGAGCAGCAACATTTGTGTTCTGTGATTCTCGTTTCACGCTTATAATTGTGCAATATAATGTCATGTAAAGTAATGGTGACGATTTATTTATGATTATTATTGATAGATTTTATTTTACCAAAATGTTTTAGGAAGCGTTTATATAAGCAATAAAGCAACACAAACATTTGACGTGTCCTGAGTTTCTGCCTCGGTTTTGGGTGTTTTTGATGCATGGACTGTAGGTCCGGCCGCAGGGAGGAGCCCCCTGGTTAAGGTTTCCATGACTTTATTATCAAATCAACATCCACAACAAAAAGCACACAGAGCCTCTCTGGCTCCTGTCAAACATAAATCCCTCCTGGTTCTTCTGTGGGTTTCTCACCGATCACCGAGGTGGTCGGTAAGCTCCTCGGTGGCAAGGCACCGGGGTGACGATTCGCTCTGAGTACCTTAAGTCTCTGGATGTGCAGGACTGTCATGTTGACCGCTCTCTGCAACATCGCGTGGGGCGTCGGGGACGGTGCCTCTGATTGGCAGACCGGGGTGGTGGTCCCCTGTTTAAAAAGAGGACCGGAGGGTGTGCTCCAACTATAGGGGATTACACTCCTCAGCCTCCCTGGCAAAGTCTATGCCGGGTACTGGAGAGATTCGACCGTAGTAGAACCTCGGATTCAGGAGGACAATGCGGTTTTCGTCCTGGCCGTGGAACAGTGGACCAGCTCTACACCCTCCATAGGGTGCTCGAGGGCTCCTGGGAGTTTACCCAACCAGTCCCATGTGTTTTGTGGATTTGGAGAAGGCATTCGACCGTGTCCCACGTGGTGTCTTGTAGGGGGTGCTCCGGGAATATGGAGTCTGGGGCCCCTTGTTAAGGGCCGTCCGGATTTACCAGTCAGTCTACGTTCCCACCCCTCACCTATGGTCATGAGCTTTGGGTCATGACCGAAAGGACAAGATCCCGGATACAAGTGGCCGAAATGAGCTTCCTCTGTAGGGTGGCTGGGCTCCCTTAGAGACAGGGTGAAGAGCTCAGTCACCAGGGAGGAGCTCGGAGTAGCCGCTACTCCTCCACATTGAGAGGAAACAGCTGACGAGGCTCAGTATCTGTTTAGGATGCCTCCTCGACGCCTCCCTAGGAGGTGTTCCGGGCATGTCCCCCGGGAAGACCCCGGGAAGACCCAGGACACGCTGGAGAGACTATGTCGGCTGGCCTGGGAACGCCTTGGGATCCTCCCAGAGGAGCTGGAAGAAATGTCTGGGGACAGGGAAGTCTGGGCATCCCTGCTGAGACTGCTGCCCCCGCGACCCGGCCCCAGATTAGCGGTGGAAGTGGATGGATGGATGATGGATGGATGGATGGATGGATGGACTGGTAAAATAACATCAGAATAAGCTTCACTTTTAAACTAACATTTTTTCATTGTGTCACAGAGTTTAATTTTTGAAAATGTAGATGGAAAATAACTAAAATCTCAACATAGAGCCTCTTGCAGCCACGTTTTGGCCCATGCTCCTTATGTTTGACACCCCTGAGCCAGACAGAGAGGTTTTAGTCAAATTCTATTGGGTGGTTGCTGGTGGGAGTGTAAACGGAGCCCTGGTGAGTCAATGAAATTTATCAAACTACAAAGCAGTGTTTCAGAGGATTAAGAAACTGGAAATTAAAGCACCAGATGCCTTTGTTTAGAAATAATTCAGAATTGAAAACAACTTAAACAAAATCTAAATACCGGTAATCAAAATAATGGAAAGATTAAATGTGTTTGAAGGAGCACAGGCGGTAAAGACGGTTTATACATTCATATTGCCAGTGTGTTTGTCCAATAATGTTTATTGATGTCCGCCCAATCAAATAAGGGAGAAAGCAATGCTGGATCGCAGATTTCAATCTGACTTGATCATTAACTGAAAAACCCTTATAGTGTGTTTATTACCAAGATCCCAATGACATGATCTCTTTAATGAAGATCTGAGTAAAGAAGCATACTATCAAAAGAAAAGGGGAGAAAAACTTACAAAACAAGCCCAACAGTACCTCAGGAAAGCTGCCTTTTACTCCCTTGTATGATTTAGATCAGATTTCTTTTCTAGGGTCATGAATGCACCATGTGTTTCCACAGGGTGGGGGCCCTCTGGAGGAGGAGGGTGTGAGCAACTCTTTCTTAATGACCATGCCAGAACACAGCTCTGCTGCCAGGAAGCGAGAGTCTGCATTATCAGACACAAATAATCTGGACTGAGCAAAATGGTCATACAATATTGCTCCCAAAATAGAACAAGACGTATCCAGATGTAGTAATTTACTTTAGTCAAAGTAAAAACGAAACAAGTTAAATATTTTAACATTTTTTAAAATTAGTTAATATATAAAGATGTATCCTATCTGAGTGGACAAATAAAAGAAAAAAAATACACACTTGTATTAGATCACAGGTGTCAAACTCGTGCCAGAAAGGGCCGAGTGGCTGCAGGTTTCCCCAAGCAGGAGCAACCAGACTCCACTCATGCCATCAAGCTACACTGAAGCCTGATGACATGAGTGGAGTCAGGTGTGCTCCTGCTTGGATGGAACGGAAACCTGCAGCCACTCGGCCCTTTCTGGCACGAGTTTGACACCCCTGTTTAGATACAGGACTGTCTCAGAAAATTAGAATATTGTGATAAAGTTCTTTATTTTCTGAAATGCAATTAAAAAAACAAAAATGTCATACATTCTGGATTCATTATAAATCAACTGAAATATTTCAAGCCTTTTATTATTTTAATATTGCTGATTATGGCTTACAGCTTAAGAAAACTGAAAAATCCTATCTCAAATATTAGAATATCATGAAAATATCTAGTAGGCTATTTAACTAATCACTTGAATCGTCTAAATAACTCGAAACACCTGCAAGTGTTTCCTGAGCCTTGAAAAACTCAGCTTGGTTCAGTAAACTAAATCACAAGTATGGGGAAGACTGCTGATCTGACTGCTGTCCAGAGGACCATCACTGACACCCTTCATCAGGAGGGTAAGACACAAAAAAATTTCACAAAGAGCAGGCTGTTCATAGAGTGCAGTTTCAAAGCACATTCACAAAAAGTCTGTTGGAAGGGAGAAATGTGGCAGGAAACGCTGCACAACCAAGAGAGATGACGGCAGGCTTAACAGCATTGTGAAGAAGAGCCGCTTCCAGAATTTGGGGGAGCTTCAAAGACATGGACTGAAGCTGGAGTCCAGGTATCAAAAGCCACTGTTCACAGACGTGTCCGGGAAATGGGCTACAATAGCCGTATTCCCATGGTCAAGCCACTTCTGAACTCAAGACAACGGAAAAAGCGTCTGACTTGGGCTGTGGAAAAGAAGCACTGGACAGTTGGAGAGTGGTCCAAAGTCCTCTTTCAGACGAAAGCAAGTTTTGTATTTCATTTGGAAGTCAAGGCGCCAGAGTCTGGAGAAAGGCTGGAGAGGAGCAAATCCAAGTTGCTTGAAATCCAGTGTGAAGTTCCCACAGTCAGCGATGGTTTGGAGCCATGTCAGCTGCTGGTGTTGGTCCACTGTGTCTCATCAAGTCCAGAGTAAATGCAGCTGTGGACCAAGAGATTTTAGAGCACGATGCTTCCTTCTGCTGAAAAGCTCTATGGAGATGATGATTTCATTTTCCAGCATGATCTGGCACCTGCCCACAGTGCCAAAACCACCAGTAACTGTGTACTGACCATGCATTACTGTCCTCCATTGGCCTGCCAATTCCCCTGACCTGAACCCATTGAGAATTTGTGGGGTATTGTCAAGAAGAAGCTGAAAGACACCAGACCCAACAATGCAAATGAGCTAAAGGCCGCTATTGAAGCATCCTGGGCATCCATAACACCCAGCAATGCCACAGGCTGATTGCCTCCATGCCACGCCGCATTGATGCAGTAATTCGTGCAAAAGGATTCCCAACCAAGTACTGAGTGCATTAATGGACATTTTCAAATGTTTGATTTTGTTTTGCTGTTATAATTTTGTTTTTTTTACTTGGTCTGAGGAAATATTCTAATATTTTGAGATAGGATTTTTGAGTTTTCTTAAGCTGTAAGCCATAATCAGCAATATTAAAATAATAAAAGGCTTGAAATATCTGTTGATTTGTAATGAATCCAGAATGTATGACATTTTTGTTTTTTTAATTGCATTTCAGAAAATAAAGAACTTTATCACAATATTCTAATTTTCTGAGACAGTCCTGTATATAAATAAAACAGACAGAAAAGATAGAGCGGAACCTTCTGTAAGTGTTTCACTGTGAGAGTCGGAACCGGAAGTAGTGACGAACCGTACCTTAATCCAAATATTTGAGCAGGCGTCGCTAAAACTCTGGATAAAACTGAATAATAGTGGCGTTCGTTACTTTAATCCCCTCTACACTTGGCGGTATGTGAATTTTAATATTAATTTATAACTGAGTGTGAAATCCAGTAGCAGAAGAGGCGGTCTCGGGAGTCGCTTCTTTCTTCTGGTTTGGCTTGTTCTCGTTACCTTTTCATAAAAGGAAACGCGCTAGTGAATGTAAGTGAACGTTAAACCGACTATTCATAGTGTTTTAATTGCCGCTGTGTTACTTGTTGTAGTCGCCAGTTGTTGTAGAAGCCAGCGCGGCTTAGCTTAGTTTAGCGGGAAGGACCGTGACAGTGACGCGCTGGTTGTCCTAACAACGGACCGGAAGTGAGGCTGTCAGCCACTCGGACACAGTACGACTGTTTTCTGGCTGCCTGCTGCAGTGAGTGTGGAGATGGCGGTTGGATCTCTCCGTGTGGAGATGGACGACGAGCTGGAGAAGTTCCTCAAGGAGCGCAAGGCGAGGGTGGCCGAGGATAAGGCCAGTTTATCCCACGACCCCCCCTACATGGAGATGAAGGTGGGTCTGCTGCCCGGCTGCCACGGCACTGGCTCCAAACACAGTCTGCTGTTACCTGCATGCAGCACAGACTCAAAGGATCACCTCTCTCTGCATGCATTCATCTTTTATAGACGATCGAACGGAGTTCGGTTCAGTTTCTAACCCTAACAACGCAGTCAGGTCTCCTCAAAGAGGAAAACCACCAGTGAGAATAGGAGACAGCCGAAGAAAAAAGCTCAATTTGAACATGATTAAAGAGCCGTCTGCAGAACCAGACTCAGAGGAGGAGACTTTCTGCTTTTCAGGTTTGGAGATAGATGGAGAGAGAAAGATTGGATGGATTCATACACTGGTAGGAGTTATCTGTTCAATTCAACAGACATAACAAAAATTAGGGATGCACAGCCATGGCGCTGCAGAGCTCCTGTCCTGCATATCTCACCCCTCTCCCTGCTTCAACACACCTGAATCAAAAGACTGTGTCCTCACCAAGCGCCTGACGAAGCGCAGTAATGAGCCTGTCGAGAGCTAAAACGTGCAGGGTGGAGGTTCTCCAGGAACAGAGTCGTGCTCTCGTGGTGTCAGACAGCTGCAGCCCATCCGGAGTGCTCACCAACACAAAGAGACACATTACTCCTGACCGTCAGTCTCTGCTCTGGATGCCTGTTTGCCACGTTCCACTTCAAAATCTGACTTTTTCTCTTTAGAGCTTTGAATAGTCTCGGCCCTCAAGACATCTCATTTTCCTTGTAGAATATGATCCTTCACATATTAAACAGACAATTATTTCTTCGAGGATTTAATCGTTGCAGTTCCAATTGCCAGTTTTTAATCATAGTTAACTGAGATAAACTTCATCCCTGCATGAACCGAAGCTGGATGAAGTTGTGTAATATGGACAGATAGTTCTGGAAGACCGGGGTTGGTGTGATGAACACTGTGTGGATGATAGAAAGAAAAAGGATGAATCACTTGTGCTGGATCTGGTGTTTAATGCTTGATTTCCTTCTTGTTTCTGATGCACAGGCCAAACCAGACAGAGGCTACGTCTCCAAGGAGAATATCCCCCCAGGTCTGCCACACAGGGAAGAGGTACCACCATTTGTTATGTTGTTCTTTATTTAAAAAAAAAAGAAAGAAACTTGAAAAAAGTTGCAGTGTTATTTATGATTATTGACTTTGTTTTCTCACTCTTAAAATATTTTTTTAATCTAATTACAATAATATGATAGAAATTAGTTGAGTTTTTCAAAATTTCAGGAAGGTGTCAGGTGGAGGAATGTTCATGTTTTAGCAGTAATTCTTTTTTACAGTGAGTCTGCATTCAAGTGTTTTTCTCTTTCTGACTCTTAACAGCATTTGGAGGCAAAATTTAACTGTTGGTGTCAGATTTCTCCTATTTTTAGATGTTGGTGACTTTCAGAGATTGATGTGTCAGCAAAGGATTTTTTCACTTAATTTAGTTTAACACACGGGTGTGAAACGTGTGGCCTGCGGGCCAGACCCGGCCCACTGGAGAGTCCAATCCGGCACCTCCGCCTCAGAAATTATACCTTTAACTGCAGTATATGTATTTAACCACCAGGGGCGCACTTTGTCTGTGTCCTGTGGTGAGTCAGTTCAGGTGATCAGAATTAATAGACAGATAGAGAAATGTTTCCACATTAAAGATCATGTCTGGAATTTGATAAGTTATTCTGATCATAATACGAACTAGACTGCTTTGTCTATTACGGGTCCAGACCAGCTCAGACCAGATTGAGCTTGTCTGTGACGCCTGAATGAGTTTGACACCCCGGATAAGAGCTGTAGAGCAGATACCTGTAATATAAAGGGTAATCCTCTTCGTCTTCACCGTTTCATGAATCAGATTGTGTTTAGAATTGACTCCATCTCCAGTAGTTTGTAACATTGAGTCCTGTTTTGAGTGTGTTCTGCTCTGTGGATCTGGATCTGGGACAAACTTCCTCCAGTATAAAGCAGGAAAGCAGCTCAGATGCTCCATTCGCTGGTTGTGATGCTCTGGAAGCGCGAGCTGCAGCCGTTACAGGAAGCTCCCAATGCCGGAGAGTTTTATCACGGAACTGCGTGGTGTGTGTGTGTGTGTGGTCAGAGGAGAGCTGCAGCGTGGGTCTGCCCCTCGTGTGGAGTATGAGAGGAAAGCAGAGGCTGCAGAAGGAGCTCCGCATGGACTACCGCGCTTCGTGGCTCAGGTAGCTCTCTCCTCTCGGGCTCACTCTGGTAGATCGATTCAGGTTTCAGCTTCTCCACGCTGCGTTTCAGAAGAAGCACTTTGAGCCGGTGAAGCCCAGACCCCTCAGCCACCTGAGTAACGGCGTGTCGGTGGAGGTGAGTCCGCGGAGACGCCAGGTCTTCCTGATCCGCCGGAGCTTTCCTCAGTAAGTCTCGTGACTTTCCTGCAGAGCGGCCAGAGACGCCGCCACGCTGACGGAGGACAGGACGCGTCTGACGGGCCTCTGCGCCTCCTGCACCCGGAGTCTGAGGAGGAGAGGAGGAAGAGCTGGAGCCAGCAGCAGGCAGGAGATTCAGACACGTCGGGGTGGACACCGAGTCTGACAGGAGGCCGACAGCTGGATGGAGAGCAGGTCCTGGGAGCTGCTTCTCATCCCTTTAAATGTTTTAGTTGTACAGAGGAGGGATGAAATGAACCTTTTTCCTTTTTTTTTCCCACCCCTCAGGGACAGGAGGGTTATTCCTTCAGGCACCGCCACAGATGGACGGCGATCCAGCACTGAGCAGGAACGAGGAGGCAGAGTTTGCCACCGGTCTCATTATCGGTAGGACTCAGTGAGAGAAGGCTTACTTCGTCTGGAATCCTGCATTTCACGCAGTGAATGAATGAATGAATCCAAACATCGCTGGTCAACATGCCAGTCAGTCCTGTAGCTGAGTGCAGCACAGCTTAGATAATGTACAATCAAACACACAAGGAAGTGTGAAGACAGGTCAGATGTAGTTCAGGAATGAAGAGCGGCTGCAGTGGAGCTGGAGCGATCTGACGGTGTCCCTCCTCTCCAGGAGCGGCCGATCCAGACGAGCTCATCCAGAGGAGGAAGGATCGCTACAGGAAGGAGCTGCAGGAGCAGATCGCCGAGCAGCACCGGAACAGGAAGAGGTTCGTCCTCCCGGCTCCTCGCCGCACGCAGCCCGCCCGTCGTCTGACGTCTCAGACTGTTGGTGTTTTGTTGCAGGGAGAAAGACTTGGAGCTGAAAGTGGCTGCGACGGGAGCGAACGACCCCGAGAAGCAGGTAGAGTGAACCGCGGGCGTGAGTGGCTGAATTTAAAGGAAAGACGGTGAGACACAGCGGTTGTCTGTTTTGGCGCTCCAGCCGGACAGGATCAGGCAGTTCGGCCTGAGCCGGAGGAGAGAGCTGCACGGCTCGGAGCCGGCGGCGGACGGAGAGCGGCCCCCGCCCCGCAGCGCCGCGCTGGCTGTCCGGAGAGAGACGCCCCCCCTCCGGACCAGCCCCACGTGGCCTTCCAGTCCCCTCTGCTGGAGTACAGCTCGGCCCTGGGCCTGGGGGGCCTGGGGGCCCCGGGGGCCTCGGCGCAGGCCGGCTGTCTTCAAACAGCCACGCCGTCCCCCCCTCCTTCCCCTCGGTCATGGACATTCACAGGTACTGGAGCAGAGACTTCCTCCTTTCTCCTCCACTGAGACTTCTCTCAGATTGTTTTTCCTATTTTCTCGCAGATCTTTTGATCATATAAACAAATCGTCTCAGTTGAAGATGAGAAATGTGACTTAGATTCCTTT